>NW_008751862.1:566719-576962 GCF_000715545.1 Opisthorchis viverrini
GACGGTCTTTCTGTCCATCACCGATTCAGTTAGCACCCAGTCAATGGATTCCAGTGAAAGGAAAGACGTAGATTGGCCCATAATTTTGAGACCGGATTCCATTTTCAGTATAAATAAGGAAATGTCTGTTTTCTACACGTTAAAACGCTTGGATTTTTAGGCCAATTATTGTAAGAACAGAGCAGTGCTTAGGTAGATTGGCATACAAATAATATCAGCGTGTATAAGTTCTTGTGGGTCACTGACTAATTCCAAGTAGGCTATATCACTTTCCGGACGAAGTTACATTCGGTCAATCCCTTCAGATTCTTGTTCCACGTGAAAACACTTGTGGTTGCAAAAAATAAATTAGCTACTGACTGCTTAACTTCTCGGTTAGTATGATCAGTTATGTTTCCGCTGCATTATCTGTCAAATTATAGAACTTCTCAGAAAGTATTAATCCTGCTTTTCCTCGATAGTGAATTTATCGGTCAATCCCATGATCCTAGGTTGATCTGATAGCCTAAAAGCAAGCGAGCAATCCAAATACACACTTTGTTGACACCATAGGAGCATTAAATTTATATGCTCAACCATCGACCTTGATATTTTGGGCGTTAGGTTTTCCATACCTCGTGGTTCTCAGTTAATATGATTTCGTACAACGTTTCCAGAGAACAATCCATAGGGATTTGGTAGCTATGGTAGTTCTTGACTTGCACATTTGCATGTGTTACTTTCAATCACATTAGAGAGTTTGGAAGTGTCAGTCGAAGAAAACTGTCCTGAACGTTTTCCCGAAACGGCGTATGCACAGAAATTTTGTGAATCAGCCAGCAGACATACAAAATGGAAGCTTACATTGAACTTGCCTTCAAATTTTCCAACAAAAGTAGAACACTACCTCGGTAGCTTCTGACACAAAAAATTCATCAAGTCAAGTGAGCCAAGCCCTTCTGAAACGATGACTTCTCAGTCGGTTCAAAACTTTTCCGTGTGATTCAGAACACTATCTGTTTAGTAGCAGGGCATTTGGCGTTGGAAATGAAAAGTGAACTTTTGTAGCTTTCCCTGAATTGTTAAATTTGTCCGACACATGAATTTGCCACTTCTAGCAAACAAATAATGTGCGGACCATTTTGTGCACATGCCTCTTGCCACATAACCGGTGTATCAAGGGTTTTCATGAACAGAACTATGAATGTGGGACTTATGCGTGCATCTCGGGGAGATACGAGATGCAGTTGACTGTTGTGTCTTTGAAGGTAGCGCACGGATGTTGTTGACATCAAATGTCACTGAGGAAAATAATCTAAATGCTGGGGAAATTAAAAATCTTCGTGGTGAGGCACTTCGCGGCGTAATATGGTTTAGGACGAATTTTGACCATCGAAACTTTAAACCACTGTAATTTGATCACCCAGTTTTCCTTTTTATAGTGGCACAAAAACATAATGAGAGCCGATCGTCAACTTAATGAACTTCTGTCAGATAAAACATGCTCACTTATTTCGCAGATCTTAATTTCATGGGGGTCTGTGGCCCTACCTGTATTATTCCAGAGCTGCGAGGAAAAACCGGCAACAAAAGTGAAGCAATTTATATTGCACTCATTACATGTATATCCTTGTTCACTTATCCGTCCACGGCTGGACACAATCGAAATAAAATAGGAAGACGGAAACTAACGAAAAGCCGGACCAAAAAGCGGATAAAATTAAATGCGTGAACGGACAAACATTTGTGGACTTAAGTGACTGAAATAAATTTTTACGGACTGGCTATTCCAACGAACCGACAGTATTTAGGTCTGAGAAATCTTTAAGCACATTTATTTCACCGTAACCATACTGCTGCATGCCCCTGTTCTGATTTCTACACGAAAGGCTGAGTTTTATCCTTGTCTGCACGCAAGTAGAAATAATTTCATTCACTTTCATTTGGTGAAGATCTTTCGACATCCAGGGAATGGCTCACAGCATTCAAGGCTGTCTACTGTTCCCCACATATACTCGCAATCAATATATGTTATTCTGTCACCAAGAGGTACCGGGGTATCCACTGACCATACTAGTTTGTGAAATGTTAAAATTATTGTGACCCTCTGTAATGAAACTTGTGTTCATTTATACTATTGCGTTAGAAATTGCGAATTCACAACGCTGTTTTAATTATACGTAGGTCACCAGTTTAAACATGCTGAGAAAGTGTACGGAAGTTTTCAGTGTGTGACTCTGAAAGGTCATGAACTTCGTGGGAATCTGACAAATCATACTTAAATGCGTGATATAAAGGCTGAGTAGCAGAAATATAACACATACGACCGTTGAATATTGTTGTGCCAAGGCTCGCCTAGAAGATTACAAAGAGTCACCCTCCAGGAGATGTGACGCTTACAACTTATGAGAAGATGGATATATATATATATATATATGCATGCTCATTTATTCCTTATACCTCCCATCCCATGGCCACCATTAGCAATCTATCTTCCTCATATGCACTTGTTACGATCAGTCTTATCCAATGTACTGGACGGCCGAGGATGATTTAGCTCGTCACTACGTACACCTCGTCTGCCTCATTTTGAAGCGTCGTTATAAATCGATTATCTACATTTTCCTTGAATCCCATGATACTCCGCAATGTTCTAAGTTAGTTAGACTCTTGGACTATGATTTCGTTCCCTTCGCGGGCCGGTGTAAGAAGCCGAAGTTCATTTGATAAGTTATTATGGCACACATTTGTTTCGTTGTAGTACGTTTATTGCAGATACCAAATTACTATCTAATAACTGTCAATTAACTACGTAAATAAGTATCTGATGAGTAGTGTGGCAAACTGACAATCCGGGTTATGACGGAAAAGCAAAACTGGATCAAGTTGGTAACGGTCGACATAACATACTTGTGGTGTTTTTTTTTCAAAATTGAAATGGGGTTTAGATCATTTAGCCCTTTTCTCAACGAGTCATTTAAGAAAATCTGAGTTTAGGCGATTCAAGTGACCAAGCAAAATATCACCTTGGTAGAAGCAGATGGTTAGACGTTTGTCAATGAAATAATTTGTCGAGAAGTTTGCCAGCCCGTTTAATGGAGAACAAGCTATTGATTGTGTCGTCGAAATTCTACAATTTTCAGCGGCTACTTGAAAGTATCAGTAGTATGATATAGTCAGCATCTAATTTGCAGTGAACACGGTGATAATTTTGCGTAAAATCACGTTCATTCTAGGAAGAAGCATTTATTAAGCGCTTGCGTTGGACATTTGTTCCGAACACTTGTCTTCAAAAACTTAGGGGGGAATTAAAGGCGTTTCCGGATAATGTGTGGCCAGATTGGTGTCTACTCAGTGGAAAATGAGAGGCAATTCTTTAAATCAGCTCCACTAGGAATTCCTCTTCCTTTCTAAGGAGACATATAAAAGCAAATCAAATTTGATCAACTCTATGTGGCTTAGTCCCGTTAAATGGCAATTTTCCAAGCCCACTGAATTTGTATTTGGCTTTTGCAGTTGCATCGCCGTAACGGACTACCAGTGGTGAACAATTAAGTGTGAAAAACGCAGTAATTTCTGTTTAGTATGACTGATGGTACAACAATATCATCATATCAAACTGCTTGACGTCATATGCAAATCCCTCTTGATAGACCATTGGAGAAATTGGAACTTCTACGACGGACTGAATAGACGCATCATACTGTTCTGTTATATCGATAACGTCATACTAGCTCAGATGTAGATTTCGCTTGAGTAAGACTGTGAGATGATGACTTGCTGATTATTTGCGCTTGATAACGTTTCTAAGAACGTTCGGTTCTCGCCAGTAACTCGTTACCAATGCCCACAGATTGACTGATAACTGTGGTGCATTTTAGGGACATCCATTGTCCTCAGGGTAGAGCAAATCCAATGGGTGTTGTTGCAAAAGATTGCATTCCGTGTTCCTCTGACCACTAATATCTACTTAGATAACATTAAAGGGTTCCATAGAGCAAAGAGGTATTATCCTTGTAATCTGGTTGGTTTGTGTGACCTTAATGAGGAAACTGATTGTCTTTATCTCTACCAAGGAAATGCCCGTAGGAACTGCAACGCCTTCTGTCTATTGACTATTGTTGATTTAGAGGAAATTCTGTCGTGTTTGCATCATGTCTGCTAAACCGCGAACACATTTTAAATCATCTAAGAATATTCTCCCACATTACAAAGAAGGTTTGCCTTCGTTTATGGTCGCTATTGTACCATACTGCAGTCAGAAGAACACTTCAGCGTTCGAGTAAACACTTGAATATCATGATAAGCATTCCACCACTCCAGCTGATCACAGTGAAGAAAAGTTACAGCTCAAATGTCATTGAATCTCATTTTCGATTGGTCTTTATCGCAACGGTGAATAAAATTAGACTGGTTGTGAACTTAACCCACAAGCTGCTTGACTTCCGGTTAGACTTTACTACATTTCAATTCCGTTTAGAAATTATCCACTTTGTTCAGGCGTCTTGGCTATCTATGGATTGGCGTCTACTTGACTGTGGTTGGCAAATAAGCGACGAAGTGCAGCTGACAAATATAAATCCCAACTGACTAAGCGCCTACCAGCAACTTCCCATCGAATGCAATGATGTTCGAGCATCCGACTTTGTGCAGCTTTTACCCTGAGTAACATACTCATCAAAAACGCCTACCTGATCGTTGTTCGCATGTGATTTTCTGATAGCGAATTCGTGATTACCTCACAGAACTCAAATTTGTGGAGATGTGCAGAAACGGGACATTGGTCAGAAATGTCTTGGAAGGTGAACTTTCGAGGGTTAGAATCTTTGAAAGCAAACTTGAAGCTGTGGAAATCACCCAGAGTGTGTCTGACTTCACAGATGATTTTCAATTCTATCTCATGCATCAACCGAAGTTCAGTGAGGAGTAGCCCAAATGTTCTTCCGAGCCAACAGTAGCACATCGATTCATCCTCTACATTTTCCACTACGCGTGTTCTGATACTTTTTGGAGCTCCCGTCACCTCTTTTTTGTTCGACTATCTACTGACATCATAGTCACGGGTGTATAACCCACTCCAGTCCGTTGTAGTGGGGAACGTATATTCGCCCGCCAACTCAAGTGCTGGGACTCCTGTCTGACTGTCTAAAGCAAGGCTAGAAAACTACATGAGAGGTCTGCCTATTTTTCCCGGATTCATACTCTGTCTTCAGGTTAGATATATCGTGAGCTGAACTAAAAGGGATCAGCACATATTTAGATCTTCTGGTTTAATGTGATGTGATACATTGGTAAAGATAGATGTAAATAAGAGCAAATAGTAAACATTTAAGAAAAGATGGGGCAAATATTGTCCCTCTCACTTCTCACAGTTTATATATGGTTAAACGACATCTTAATTACACAAGTCAATCTATCTAACAATCTCTTCTGTGGCTCCTCCCTTCCTGATACATCAATGCGATATACAGGTTGATTGTCATGCTGACATCCGAAAAACTCCCAATGGAATGGGATTTTTGTGTCTCGTTGCCAGTGGAGTGAAGGCGTTCGTTGTCAAATGTACTAAGGTGTCGGGTACTTTAAGTTAAGTGAGTATAAAAGAGCAAGCAAACTTTATTTTACTTGTCCTTAGACGGCCCGGATGTGATGAAATTCAAAACGCGACAGACCGAAACAAAATAGACGCAAATGCTCGGCAAGAAGACGCACAGTTTGAGGTGGGAAGCACAAATGCTTAGTGATCAGCTAGAAAGTGACTTGTTAGCCATAAATGAGAGTACTTTTCAATCGGCTTAACCTGAGAAGCATTTGTACTTATCCAAGTCCTGAAGTGTCTATATGGCAGGCGTTTGAAGAAACCCTTTTGTAGAGAGAAACTTTTATTTTGCATAATGTGCTCGGAATTTCAAATGTGAATTAAGAAGTAAACGAACCCAGTAAGCAGCTAAAGCCAAGCAAACATGATTCTAAATCCCGTGGTGCCACATAAATTGGACATTTTTGGAGAAGCGGATCAGTCGGTTGACGTGACCAGAACAGTTGCTTGGCGCTGAGTTTGGCGCTTTCTTGTGTGCATATCATCATATACATACGAGCGTACAGGAACTAGACTGCTGGGCACTATCTGTCTCACAATTGCATCGTATTCGGTGCAACTGATGACCGACTTTAACGTACTGCATAACTGAGTCAAAAACGTCGTCACAGGTACATGACCTCAAAAAAAAACTCGCAAAACCAAAGGTTGTGTAAATTCAAATACTAAGGTGGTTCTTTTAATACGAGATATACCTTGTCCCTTTTTAGGTAAGAAATGAATACCACATCCATTTGTGCTTCTGGTGACGGGTAAAAAAATCGAAAGTTGCTCTGGTTTAAAATATCCGATGTGATCAAATTAGGTGTTATTGTTTAGATACGTCTTGCATTTTATTTGATAGAACCGCTTCAGTCTTCTTGTTTCCATTTGTCCGTGTGTATTGGTACTGCGTTGTGGCAAATAAGTCAAATATTAACTGCAGTCTGACGGCATTGCTTGGAAGAAGAAAAAATTGCCACACGGATTTCTCTGATCATACTTCTAGTTAGGGTTTTTACGTTTGATAAAAGTTTAGCAGAGACAAGCGATTTGAAACAGCAACCTCGAAAATTTTGGTACTGATCTCAGTTTGGCGACCACGTGCTTCTGGGGCAAAAATAACACAGTCACCCCCTTTTTCGTAATTTCGAGCAAGCCGCGTATTGCAATACAACCACCACAATTAGGTCGTAAGACCGGACGAAACATTTCATTCGGAAGAGATCCTCTTCCAGTATACACATGAAGCTTCACAAAAAATGAATAAGAAAGAGTATGTCAACGGGTCGCTTCGCAATTTAGAATTCGTCTGTAAGCACTGGAGTAGCGCCTGTCAAGCAGTGCATAAATAAACGGATTGCACACACTATTGGCGAGACCGATAATGTTGACATACCTTGTAATTTCCTCACGTATTTCACCGATAAAGATCTCCGCTATAAAGCAAACAAAGAAAGGCAACCAGAAAGCAAAGTAGCAGACGACTACGGCTGTTACCATTCTCACTGCTCTCATATTCTGCTTTATGCGACGTCGCCTCTTTGCTTCGGTGCTGGCCAAAAGTTTGGTCATTTGTGCACTTTCTTGAGGGTTCTCAGCCGACCTGCCGTTCTTCAGCTGAGCGAAACATCCCAGTGTGACCGATTTTATCAAAGTATTTTGCTGTTTAGACAAGGAATACTTCAATTCGCCAAAGTCCATTGAACTACTTTTTCGGAATAGCGTGCATGATGGGGGTAATTTAAGTTCAGGCGTAACAATTTTATCTCTCTGGGGCTCAGATAATAGTATATCGTGCCCATTCAAATCCTGATGGGAAACATTGAAGTTTGCTAACCGGTTGAATGACTCCGACCGCGGGTTGATCCACATGTTCCTTCCATTGTGGGGCACTCCGACTAATTCAAGGCGACTATCTTGCTTCCGGTGCTCGGCATAATTTGAATTTGGTTGATCCCGTCCCAAACAGGAATTCAGGGTGATTATGGTGGCTGGTGAATATCTTCCAAGGCGGACAGTGTAGTGCTCGGTAGCAATTGAATGTCGGAGATTTTCATTGATTTTATTACGCAACTGCGCACGGTTACTTATCAAAACTTCTGTTGATGGACGGTGATTTAAAGACATAAGTTTAGGTCCGTTCCGGGAGTTTATTTCATCGGTCGCCCTACGTCCGCTCTCATACGTCCAAGTCGAACTTTTATCAGTCGAATTTAAAGGGTTAGCTTGTCGACTGTAAGAAAGGCCAGAGTTTGTCAAGCGTTGCTTTATAACCCCTACAACGCGGCAATATATGAACACGAGGAGGACTAGTGGTATGACGAAGCAGACAACTATAGTGTAAACACGACATGGCAAACTCAGTGACACTCGGCATTCGGTTGAATGGGCCACGTGACCGACTGGTCCAATCAATGCACTGGTTACAGTGAGGATTGGCAAACTCCAACACAGTGTGATCATTGTGACTGCCATGAGTGGAGAATGTAGTAGGTCTGTAAACCTAGGATGGACGATGATGATGTAGCGGTCGATCGAAATGCAGCACAAATTCGTTATCGATGCATGACAAGTCAGAANTCTCATACGTCCAAGTCGAACTTTTATCAGTCGAATTTAAAGGGTTAGCTTGTCGACTGTAAGAAAGGCCAGAGTTTGTCAAGCGTTGCTTTATAACCCCTACAACGCGGCAATATATGAACACGAGGAGGACTAGTGGTATGACGAAGCAGACAACTATAGTGTAAACACGAAATGGCAAACTCAATGACACTCGGCATTCGGTGGAATGGGCCGTGTGACCGATTGGTCCAATTAGTGCAGTGCTAACAGTGAGGATGGGGAAACTCCAGCACAATGCAATAACACCGATCGCCGTGCCCGGAGAATGTAGTAGGTCTGTAAACCTGGGATGGACGACGATGATGTAGCGGTCGATCGAAATACAGCACAAATTCAGTATTGACCCATGGCACGTAAAAATGCTAAAAGAAATCCACATCTCACACAACCAATTCATGTCAAATGGCCAGTAACCAAAGTGGTTCACCGCAATCTCCGTCGGTAAGACGAATAGCCCAATGAGTAAGTCCGCGACTGCTAGCGAAGCAATTAAATAGTTTGATATTGTATGCAGTTGCGTAGTGATAATAACAGTGATAATGACGATTAAGTTTGTAATAATTATAGCGGCATCCAGGATGGAAAGAGCTATCGTAATGAATGTGGTCAAATCAATGGTGGTCATACGCTTGGATAGGGGTACTTTGCTTCCATTGCCAGTTTGCTGCCAGTCCGTTACGTTGTTTTGCGTGCGTAATACTTCCAATGGAACAAATGTATCGTCCTTCTGTGCAGCAACCGTGAATGCAGCAAAAAATGTCACCAGAAAACAGAAAAGTTTGCATTTGAAATGCATAGTACATTAAGCGATTATATTCATTCTTCGTCCAGGAATCGCGCTGTTCAATGCCCAGATAAAATGGTTGGAAAACAACGTTTCAAATAGTGTGATTGGCCACGAGAGAATTGTGGCGGAATGTGGAAAATATCGAACTTCTGTATATTCATTTCCACACAATTTGTAGATGTTTCCACAAACAGGTACAATGGGGATGGCACTAAAAGTCAGATTCTTCGGGATTTAAATTCCCTTCCAAAGTCGACTGGGTTAGGAAATCTCTACTTCACCAGTCGCGGAACTGTTGGAGTTGTGAAATATGTCCTCGCACAGCATTGAAACTTGTGTGTCAAAATTCCAGCTGGGGTTTCGGACAGCGAGTTGGAAATTAAACATTCACTCGTTACTCTTTTGCGTTTGCAAAATGTTTGGAAAAATGTGCTCAAGTTCTGTAATTGTTAAGCGATTGGCTAATACAATTGTTCCGTTGTTGAAACAACAAACTATCTTCATGACCAATCACAACTCCCCAATATGTGGACTCGGTTTGTGTGTCGTTAAAGCTTAGGAATTTATGCTGCTAGTAGAAGACATTTTAAGACATCTGGTAGATTTGGTCACATTGAATTCATTTCCTGTTGGAAACCCGGCTAACCTAAGCTGACTTCCAATTTTTAAGGGATAAAACACAGCATATGTATATTTAGACTGTGCAGCCCGAACGACTGAATGGTTCCTGGGGTAGGCCGAACTTTTCGCCAGTCACTTTTTAGCTCACCTTTTCAGTCGATCGTTATTTCATACTGATGGTCTAGGCGCCAGTTGTGTTATCGATCCTCGTCGACAAATACTTGAAAATTCGAAATACTGAACAGCCAGTGTGACAACAGGACAACGCGCCGTAGGACCACACACCTTCACAAGAATTCTGTAAACTAGAGGCGAAAATATTGCCGTATGTTTGACAACACCTCCACTAACCTTTAGTGTAGGTACAGTAAGCTTAGATTCTTTGATAGCTGCTCAGTGAGTACTCCTACTTTTGCACAAAACCTACATGATGTATCGCTGATGTGTTGGGATTACAATTCACTCTTCATCATCAGGTTAACAATCTATCTTTGAGAAAATTCTTCCACTTAATGAAATTTCCGCGCGTGTTCCCCCATTCATCTTCCGCTATTCCGTGAACCGATTGTAATGACCTGTCATTATCCACCTATCTATCTATCTATCTATCTATCTATCAATCTATCTATCTATCTATCTATCTATCTATCTAT
>NW_008751862.1:577328-577754 GCF_000715545.1 Opisthorchis viverrini
CTGTTTATCTATCTATCTATCTATCTATCTATCCAGCTATCCACCATCTGTCTCTCCATCTGTCCATCTACCTACTCTTTTGAGTCCATCTGCAAACATGTCCACATTCCTCTTCCTACGTACACCTTCTGAAACTATCCCTAGATGCGGATACACTCTGATACCCTCTGGACATAAATAATTGGCTAGTCCACTCAGGAATGAAGCTTTGTGTGTTTGCATCCAGTTTCACTGGAAATTTCGGATCCTCGAAACACGATGGTACTCATATCCTTCTGCTGAGAGTGGTTTGCACCTTATGGGTGAGGTTTTTATTCAATTTCCGTAAATTTGACGCCAGCCGGAACTTTCGAGTTACACACGTTGAAATCTTAGTTCGTTCCAGGATATATATATATATATATATATATATATATATATATATAT
>NW_008751862.1:577872-591625 GCF_000715545.1 Opisthorchis viverrini
TTGCCAACGAGTGACATCTGATATGCTACCCGGATAATCCCTAGCTTATGGCTTATTGTTGTAATCTTACTGAACCGTCGCCTACATTGTACAATACCTATTTAATTGAAACATTGGATGCTCAGTGTGCGAATGGCACATCACCATTCCTGTCAATTACTTCCAGAATACATGAGCTTGTAAAAGATTTTCGAAACCCAGGCTATGCGCTTTCAAATTTCGGAGGTTTTTTCCTGATGGGAAGTGGGATTCACCTTAAATACAAAGTATTTATTAAAATCATGAGTTAGTAATATGCACCATGTTTAAACGAGTTTGACAAGCATCAGTAGTAAGCCACTTAAGAAAACTTTGACCACAGAATTTTGTCAATCCGAATTCGCTGAATTACAAGTCACAAAATGTCACGAGTAACAGAAGTGGCGATTGTGACTTATTGCGGTTTCTTACTGGTTGGTATATTCTGATGACTATACTTCGGATGAACACTGAAGTACTGTCCATGTGAAGATATAACATACTTCATCAAAGCTCTTTCGAGCCCTTGACCTTCTGACTAGTGGATGAACGCTTGACAGTTTCACCACAAGTGGCTGATAAGCGATGTAAATGTCTTCACTGATAAGATAAAATTTCTATTGTAAATTGCCAGATATCCTCAAACACCGACAGGGTATCACAAAACAATTAGAAAAACTTACTATTTTTGTATCGGAACTTATACTTTTGGAAAACGATCCGATAAAATCTCAGTGTTCGTCTTACCGGTGCATTTAACGCGTAGATATCTCAGCGGATGGTTGGGAAGTTATCATTGATGGCTTGATTATATTGGAGCCTATTTTCCTAACTAACACTGTGAGAATCTATTTGTTATTGTAGCCGTGGTAAAGTTCAATACAATGCGTTGTCACAAATAATCTTATTGTTCTTGTGGCCCTTTTTTGGTTATCGACACTTTCCAGTGAATACAACGGTTATTAGCAATATCCAGAATGGCCAGTACGCTATATCTGGATATAATTTCTACGGGAGGAAAGCCTGAATTCCGAACCGATCTTGAATTCCTCTAGAGCGTTACCTGAACGTCCCGCATCCAACAATATTCCGCAAGGAGAATTCACATCAAAGTGCATTTATGAATGTTCTCTTTTCTTGAAGCCTCAATTACGCCAGGTAGAAACATTACTATGACAGCTGCCTGTCATCTGTCAACATTAGGTACCAATATCTTCATATATTATCGACTTTATCCTTCGAATATTATTTTCATCCAGCCCATGTATTCTCGCTTTTTCTTTCGCCATCACCATCATTAGCGTTTTCGTTACAGTGTGGAAAATAGTGCGTAAAATCTATCTTTTATCACGTGTGCGAAATGCTGACTGTGAGGATACACTGGGTCATTCATTGACTGTTGATGGGCTTGTAGAAGCCAACAATTCAAATTTCGTCGATAATTCACAGCGGCATTGTGGCGAAATGTTTCTAGGACGTGAGCATTGCGAAAGTATGATTCAGTTTACCTCCGCAAAATAACACGCGATAGCAGAACCAAATGAGTTTTAGTGGCCCTGAACAAAAACCATATGATCACGATATGGTACATTTCATAGGATCCGATTAAATAATGAGGCGTACTGAACATCTGTGTGGATGAAGAAACTCTCACATGAACCAATGTGCACAATCTATGTGCAATTTAGCCCAAATTTAGTGTGAACACAACTGGGTTTGTTGGATCTAGTTGCTTCGCGATGACGTTTGGTTTGGTTACAGCAATGGTCAAATGTTCCCTGCATTTTTCATACGTTTATCAGACACTATTATATTGCTCACACGTGTTTACATTTTACATGGGAAAAATCCTTCAAGTCCCTCATTCACGCACAACTTGGTAAAGGCAAGGTTCAACCACGCCAGGAAGGCCAAAGAGGAGCAGCCCAACGAAGAACAGCGAGCCCTCGTACTGCGAGTGATTGTATTACTAGACATAGTACTGTCCTCTGTGATAGGAGTGTAAAAACAGTAAGGCGTTCCGCTCAGGCGACCAAAATGTCCACATTTATGGAAGCAGCGATGCTGCCTCCTCCCTAGGAAGGATGGGTTGGAAAAGGTCGGCCTCAAAATCCGCACACTCCGATCGCCCAACGTTGACCGTGACCACCCGCGCGTCATTCATTACGGTCGAAATACTCTTAAAAATAGAGAGTGCGGCACATGCTGTGCTCAGCCGCATCAGGCGCGAGACAGTAATGCTCTGCTCCCTGGGTCCTGGGACAAGGCCGGCCTCCTACGGCTAAGTGGGTCAGAGTACTGAGTAATCGGCTCCGAGCAAGGTTCCCAAAAGAAACCCTAACAACTGCTGTCTCGTTGTTCAGACTTTTCAGTCAGAGACTAAGGGCAAGGTCTCCGAACAGAACCCAACATTATTTCACTGCCTTGTAGGTCAGACTTTTGAGTCAAAGGATCAACTTGGAGTACCTTAACCTCCCTCAGCCTGGGCAGCCAGAAAGTATCATTAGCCCTTGCAGCTCTTCGTTCACAGACCTTTCGAAACGTTTCTTCACAGACACCGAGTATGCAGACGATATTGCTCTTTTTGATTCAGATCGTTCCTTCAGAACCTAAGTGTCTCTGCCGTATGGCTTGGCATGCGCTTCACGCCTGCAAAGTATGGAGTGCTGCTACAAGACTCTATGTGATCAAATCCACAACTCATGCTTGCAGGTGAGCCAATCAACGTCGTAGATAAATTTGATTACCTGGGCAGCCGTATACGTTCCGATAAAGTGGCTGGAAATGAGATTATTTCTCGAATCGGAAAGGTCAGGGCAGCTTTTGTCAACTTCCGACACCTATGGCGCCGATGTGACGCAGTTAACCTTTCAAGGGAATAGCTTATACTGCGTTGGTGCAATCAATACCATTTTATGGATCCGAGAGGTGGTCTATACGCGCAGAGGGAATACGGAAGATGTCAGTGCTTGACCATCGGCGTCTCCAGTGCATTGGTCAGGCCTGGTGGGAACATCGGATTAGTAATGCTGAGGTTTTAGGAAGAAGGTACTCCCCCGCGGTAAATCAATTACTCACGCTTCAAAGGCTGCGCTGGTTATGACGTGTACTCCGAATGCCAGAAGACCGTCTACCTCACATAGTTCTTTTTTCCCAGCCCTGTGCTTAATGGAAGCGACCGTGAGGTTAACGGTTTATGTGACCTGGCAAGAAAGTATGAAACCACTAACCAGAAAACTAAGTTGGGTTGGCCACTGAAGCCTCCCTGGATGGGGACGCTGGGACTCAAATAGCGGAAATGGCCCAGTCGCGCAAACAGCGATGCCTGCAATGCGTAACTACCCAAATTCCGAACACGCCTTCGCCTCTAAGGAATGGTTATATGTCCCACACTTTCGTTTTCCGGTGATAGAAACTGTAGGAGCTGGACCCAATATGCCTACAGTACACGGCCTATAGCTGGTAAATTGAATTGGATGGAATCCGAGTAATATCATCAGTGCTCAGTGGCCTAACGGTAGCACGTAGTGCTGCGATGCATTGATTGGTAAACAAGCTGTATTTGTGTTATCATACTTTTTGTTTACGAAAGATGTTCCTCAATTATGATCGGCACTTTGAATGACTAATCCCAGAGATCGACCAACACAAGCTGTACGCCAAATGCATATCAAAATAATCTTCACTTTATGGAAATTAAAATGAATGTTTTCTATCACAGCAGCCCTCAATGGGATATCCTCACCCCGGGGAGTAGTTAGCAAGAGCTGATCACGTCTGTGATGTCATGAAAACCCTCTGTTGGGAAAGATGACATTCAAGTGGCACTGAACTAAGGCCGATGTTCAGCCAGTGACTTTTCGGTCCTCAGACACGAGAATGAATGTGGGAACGTCATGATGAATTTCTGGACCGTCAATTTTTCGTTTCTTGCGATTTCAAATGCGTACTCACATTAGGAAGCTCGGAGTTCAGTTACTTGGTTTCCTTCCGAACTTGCATGTGTGACTTATTTTCAGTTTGGCATTTGTAGGGCGGTATTCATCTATCAGAATCAAGTAATAACTAATCAGCTATTGAGTTAAGACTATTGAACTACTTGTAGGTCATTTATCGAAAGATATTGCTCAAATAAAGCATGTGGAACCGAAGGATCACTGGCGACATGTATAAGAGCCACTGAAGAACACTGGCTTTACTCACTGACGATATATCCAACAATTCAGATCAATTAGAGGTGATCTCCGTTGTTTTGAGTGCCGAGGTGTGTAATCCGGTTTCGGACGTTCCATTTTCGGTCAACCTAACATCACCAGTTTACTGCGTGACTGTATTCAGTATAAGTCTTGAAGGCCTTTATTGAATTTGGTCTGTACAATGAAAGCTTGAGTCTTTCAGATGCATTGTGACACCATGTGTGGATTCTTCTCGAAAAATACTGATGGGTTGGTCTCATAGATGTGTACATTACAAAAGATAAGTTGCAGTGAGGTAGGATAAACTAATAAGTACGATCGAATGTTTATTTTCGGAGTCGACCAATGTACATGTGACGTGAAGAGTGGTCAACAGTTAAGCTAAAAACCCTCTTGTGTGTTTGGACCTCGTGGCCGAACTAGCAGTTATCTGCTCCACAAACTTGTGACAGGAAGAGTTGATAGGCTATTTGTTGTTTTGGAGTAGGTTGAAACCATTTTATCTTCATCTAAATTAGAGTGGAAACAGGCCTTTCCTTCGGCCTAGTGTACATCTGTCTCTATTTCTCCGCAGAAGTGATTCTAAGCTGTGGGCAGGAAATCTGAATAGTTCAGGAAGGGCTGTTGGCTGCAAAACTCGATCTGCTGACTTTATGCTGATACACTGGTTGTTAGCCCGTTAATAATACACCTAAATCAGTTGACATCAATTCAAATATTTAGTGTTCGTCTTAGTTCTTCACTAGCTACCTGGTTTAATGTGCCTTTGGTGAGACGCCTGTGGGGAGGACAAATCTGGTGAACCAATAATTCATTTGGAACTAACCACTCATATTCTGTTCTCGTAGAATGTATTACGGACCCAAGCGGTGGAGCTTTTTGAAATTGTAACACCGTTCTTGTGTATACCCTTCTCAGGATCGCGCATCCATATGCGTGTGACTGCTGGAGCACTCAGGATCACCAGTCGGATAACATAGGGTGGCGGAGTTCCCACGCTGATTTTAAGGTCTCATTCATGCAGGAACCGGTAGGCAATGTCATACCGGACGGCCAGTGGAGGCCTGAGAGGGCTTGACGAACAGTTGATGGATGGGATTTCGATAATCTTAACGTCACGTGATCTGATCCGACCCAGACTGGAGATAGGGTGCACATGTCGACACGTTCCTGCTCAGCTTCCTGCGCAGACAACCATGTTCAGGCTATTGTGCTTCAGTCTGTTCACCAAGCTGTCATTCATGAGTCACGGCCCCACCCCGCCGATATGATATGCGGTGGATCTTTGGTCGTGATGGCGGCGCTCAGTATTCGCACAACGGAATTGAACTTTCGAAGGTCATGACGCGTCCCTGACGGACTACAGCGATCGGACAATTGAGTTGAGAGTACCAGTACCCCATTTAGGCATATTGGGGTCTCAGCGATCCTGGGAAATTATCCCACAGGACTTTCCAGCCAGAGGCATAGTTGTTACAGTGAGCAATGAAATTTGGTGAGCTGCAAGAATATGATCGTAGATTAGGACTTTTTCTTGTTTAGGCACATACGCAACAAAATGCAATATTTTGTCGTAGAAATTTTACTCTACTTGTAGAGGCTTTGCAGCTGAGAGCATTGTGCGGATAATGGGCGTCCGTGATGGCACCCCTGGTAAGTTTAGTTTAAGTAGACCCACATTGTTTACCCAGTCCAAGATTCCTGTAAGTTTATATAATAAAGGCCCCACCATTTGTGGGCTGGCTATGGGAGAGAGGGTGAAACGGCGCAGCAGAGAGAATTCAGCATTGACATGCGCCATTCTAAGAGTTCACAAAGTATCAACAAACGAGGTACCCGTGGCCAGTAGCCTGAGCCGAAATATTGTCATCATCTGCTTTAAACCAAGGACGACTTAGCCGTCTCATCGCTCCCATCGTATTCTAATAATTTTACCGATGAGCATGGAACTGCTTCGAGAACCTAGGTTTTGAACGACACAATCATTCATAACTGGTGAGACAAAATTGAAGAGAATAGTCTAATCTTCTGTCACTGAAGCCCAATGGGTGCAAGAAACTGGAAACATACGGCGTTCGGCTTCCTTACTTGTGTAACAAGTGGCAGGTTGTAAATTACTTGTAATAGTTGAGATCCTTTGCGAAAAATCAAAGAAAAGAGTTTAGGTATCACGATAAAAGCTATCTTAATTGTATGGCACAATATAGAATCATCTGGGTAAGTCAACAAATGAACAGAGTGAAAAAACAAGAGGAACAAAACGAAACAGGCAAGGAAGAAACTTGATCATACATGAGACTGAATTACTGGAGTGTCGTATCACAAATGTAGGCGAGCTGAAGCAGGTATCTTTCGAACTGAAATCACAGCCATGTCGTCAGACAGGAATAAGGTCATATAGCTAGGGACAGCAACAGACGTCAATCAGTAGATTGTTGGTTGGCGTCGATCAACGTGTTCTGTATCACTGGATCTTGTGAGGTAGAATTGTTCAGTAGAGTCATACATGCCAGATTGAATTGCTCACTTACAAGCAAGATGTTTCTGAGGTACTGAAAAACAACGTCATAAAAGTGCGACATTGCTTGATTCAGACTATGAGAAAATATAAAGCACGAAAATCCAAACCACAATCTGGGTCACTATCTAACTGCAATAGCAAGCTGACTCAGTCACCTTATGTTGGTGAGCGAGCTTCAGTAATGCAATCATCCTGTGGGTTATATTAGGTGGAATTCGGTTTTCCAAGCTTCAACCGTGCCTGGAAGGCCACTAGGGAGCAGTCCAACGCAGGGCCACAAGATTGCGAGAAATTGGATCAAGAGGCAGCCTGGATGTAAAGCTATGCTCTTCTCTGCGATAGAAGTGTGGAGCCAATGAGGCGTTTCCTTCAGGCGTCCAACATATCCAGATTCATGGGAGCAGCGATGCTGAATCCCTCCGAGAAAGGACGGATTAGAAAAGTTAGACCCTAAAAGACGCACACTCAGTCCACTGATGATGTCTCACACTATTGTGACGAAACCTTTGAAGGTCAATTACCAAACTCGGCGAACGGATCAACAGTTACTTAAAAAACAACCAATAAACCCACGCGAGTGACCAATATTTTGATGTATTACCGACATTTCGATTGCGCAACGCCAACGGATAACAGTTACCTAAAAAACAACCAATAAACCCACGCGAGTGACCAATATTTTGATGTATTACCGACATTTCGATTGCGCAACGGTTGGTCGCCGGCGCATAACTCAGTAAGGTCGAGTCATTTCTAAAACCAAAGTCTGGTGTTGCTCAAAAGGCACCTGTCCTATGCAGCCGCGTTAGGAGTGAAACAATTACTATTCACCACCTGAACACTCTGGCCAGGCCGGCCCCTGCAGTCACGTGGGTAAGACTATTGAGTCGTTAGATCGCTGCCACGCGGTACAGGGATTTGAGGCTACGGGTAGGAGAGCTGAACGAAACTTCACCTGGTCCTACTGCCTTGTGGGTGATTTGAATGCACGATTTAGACAAGTAAGTCCAGAGGAAGCAAAGTGGGGCGGTAGATTTAAAACTGATTATTGGGGTACGGACAATGGGGAGCGACTGCTTGAGTTGTGTGCTGATCCTTTTCTGTCCCTGACCCGTACGAACTTCCAACACAGATGTTCACACCGGGCTACATGGAGGCTACCAACCGCAAAACAGTCATTGACTCAACTGGAAAAGGCAGCCATCAGTTACCGATGATCAATTAAGCATTGTCGCTTCTTCTGCGGGACGCAACTTGACTCTGATCATGTTGTTATGCCGGCTCTGTCAACTTTCTGACAGGATTACGTGTGTCAAAGCAGAGTAGTTTCATTCATCAATTTCGACAAGTTCCAGTAGCTAAAGAGTATCGAGCTGATCTGACTAGAAAGCTACTGAAAACGCACAGTTATGCAGATGACGAAGATTGCTTGGAGGTTGAAAGGAAGCGGATAAAAGAAGCTATGCTCTAAGCTTTCAGAACTGCCTGTCCAAGTCATCTGACTCGAGCAAATGAATACTGGATATCATCGAGCTCAGCCAGAAATTGCTGCCAGAAAGGCTATACCAGCAACTAGCAATTACAATGTCGGATGCAGATACATCAAACACCCGATAACTAAGGGATTGAAGAATTACAGAGCATGCTCGTGAATTACGAAGTCCCAGGAGATGCAGAAGGTTTTCTTTGCAGACAACAGCGGCGCTCTTTTTCAGCGAAAAAATATGCGAGAATGTCAAAACGGGGATCCACATACAAACTCGATGTCATGAGTGATGGGATGAACGCATCAAAGTTCAGCTGGCCTCCTCCAACCCAATCGCTGGAAAAATACAGCGGGCCTGAGTGGAACATCGACACTACCCCGTCATCAACAGCCGAAATTCAGCGTGAGATGTTAATCCTTCAACGCGACAGAGCACATGGGTCGGTCGGACAGTCTGGGCATCGCACCCTTGAAATAAGGTGGTGGGGTCTTGGTAAACAACCTGACGACCCCCTCAGGGCGGGGAATATGGAACGAAACAAAATACCAGTGGAATGGAACAACTCGACCGTCATTCCAGTCTCCAAAAAAGACGCCAGAACGTCATACGGAAGCCATTGTGGCATCAACCTGGTTAATCAGTTATCGGGAGAGATAAGTGTGTGAGAATCAAGCTGGGTTCCACCCCGGTCGAGGATACATAGGCAAAATCTTTACCTTGGAAAAGTTCTGCAACAGCGCCACTGCATGAATCGCCCCATATTAGTAATTTTCCCCGACATGAAAGCGGCCTTTGACTCTGTCGTATGGGGTTGTAGCTCCGTGCACCGATGACTTGGGGAGGTGAGGTAGGTAGCTGCGCATTGGGGGCGGGAGCTGATAAGTTGGTGCGTAAATACAGCACTGTCAACGGACCGTAAAGTGGAGGAATTGGGCAAGGAGCAACGCATTGAAGGCAAAAGCTTGGACACACAAACGCCATTGAGGGCGCGACTGGGCCATGTCTGACAATGTCTCTAACCATTGATGTGGACCATCTTGGGTTCCCCACTCAGGAAAACGGCAACGACCGGCGCAACGGAGTTTGCTGGCAATGACTTTCATACTTCGCTGCCAAGTCATTGTTTGACCGCCTCTAGCTCGTTTCCACTCTTCACGTAATTATGCGAAAAAATCCATTCGAGTGTCGCCTCTACACTTATATCCCTTATTGGGGTGCCGTATACGAACTTTTGTGCACGTGAACGGGCATTAGGGGAATTTTCTCCTCAGTTCACTACGTCCATGGCCGCCTTTTCACTACAGTTTTGTTGTTGATGATGCTGTTCGACGTTTCTCTGCCTGTCTATGAAACCTCGGAGGTCGAAAAATCCCGATAACAGATACTGAGTATGCGGACGTTATGGTTCGCCCTGGTTCAAATCCTTCAAGAAATGCAAAACACTGAATAAGCCTAATAATTCTCTCGCATGGTCTGGTGTGTGCTACACACCTACAAAGTGCAACGTGCTGTTACAAGACTGGGTGAGATCATATCCAAACCTCATGCCTGTAGACGAGCCAGTCACATAGTAAATCCCGATAACAGATATTGAGTATGCGGACGATATGGTTCGCCCTGGTTCAAATCCTTCAAAAAATGCAAAACACTGAATAAGCCTAATAATTCTCTCGCATGGTCTGGTGTGTGCTACACACCTACAAAGTGCAACGTGCTGTTACAAGACTGGGTGAGATCGTATCCAAACCTCATGCCTGTAGACGAGCCAGTCACATAGTACATAAATTTGTTTATTTGGGCAGTTTTATAGATTCCTGTATTCTGATTGGAGGCGAGATTACTTCTCGAATCGAAAAGGCTGGGGCAGCTTTCTCTGGTATACGAAGTGTTATCAGTTTTTCAGCCAACAGTAGAGTGTACACCGCGGTAATGCGATCCACATTGCTTTACGGATCAGGAACGTCGCCCCTATTCGCGGAGGAAGTACAAAAGACGTCAGTGTTTTACTATTGATTTCTCCGAAGCACTTGTCGGGTTCGATTGGGATATTGGCTGACAATGCTGAGATAAGCCAGACGCCGTCATGAGGAAGGAACTCACACGATAGCTGAATTACTCACGCTTCACAGAATACGCAAGGGTGTACCTTACTCTAAGGCTGCTGCGTCACTGACGCACATCAGTGAGCGGATGAATGCAACGCACTCACCAGTAATGAATGAACCAGTGCGATCGACTCATCCGCATAGGCATAACACAGTGTATGTCTAAGTGAAATCCATCTTACTTTCCAGTGAAACGGGAACCAGATTCGTGTTGCAAGTTGTCGGATAACTGCAATCCTCACTTGTCGGAGCCACGATCACTGCACCGTGAAATAAACATGTGCCTAATAATGGACATCTCAACGCCAAAATTCTCTTGTTTGATCCCGGTCTTCAAGCCAATCTTCAAGCCACACCTGGGTGTAATGCGAATATCAAAGCAGAACGGTTTCCACACCGCCATGGCTAGTGAACATATATCCATTCTTGATTTAAGTTACAGTCACGTCGAAAGAGGCGATGCTGAATCGTGAAGAAATTTGACTTCTTGTTAGATATGCGCATAAATTCACACGACAGAGTAGAAGTTTGCACAGTGTTCAAGCGCACACAACAGAGGATGTTGAAGAGTTGTGTCGTACTCACTAACCCGTGTAATACCTTGATTTGCTTATGTACTATGTCATTCAATATCGCCATTGGTTGTGGCCTGACCACCTGACATGTCACTGTGGGCCCGATTTCACCCCCACCCCAACACATCCTGAACTATACCAACCGAACTATCCGTTTCGTTTAACGTTAGTTGAACAAATCTGGTACAGCTGCGAGTGCAAGCTTGGAGTTTGTAGCAGTACAGTCATAAAGGCACACGTGGTATCGGCAACATAGATAAATGTCTGGTTGCGTGTGTTCGCTAATGATGGGAAGGGATGAACTAGTTGTTTGTCAAGATCGGTTCCAGATTCTGAAAGCAGACCATTACACGCTGAAGGTATCTTCCTATTGTGATATGCCTCGGAGATGGGACTACGACCCGTTGCCTCGCTCAAGAGTGCAGCTTTGCCATTTGCAGACGTTAAATACGGATGGCAAGGGGATCCGATCTCCAGACCCTACTTAAATTAAATTCACGACACCACAGTAAACGTAATCATTAAACGCAGAACCGTTCTAAGTAGTGTACACTGGAAATATTAAAACGCGTCTTGCTAGAGTAGTGCTCAGCCCTTTTCTGGAGGGGATAGTTTCGTTTTTTTTTTTTTTTCTACATATATCCATTCTTGATTTAAGTTACAGTCACGTCGAAAGAGGCGATGCTGAATCGTGAAGAAATTTGACTTCTTGTTAGATATGCGCATAAATTCACACGACAGAGTAGAAGTTTGCACAGTGTTCAAGCGCACACAACAGAGGATGTTGAAGAGTTGTGTCGTACTCACTAACCCGTGTAATACCTTGATTTGCTTATGTACTATGTCATTCAATATCGCCATTGGTTGTGGCCTGACCACCTGACATGTCACTGTGGGCCCGATTTCACCCCCACCCCAACACATCCTGAACTATACCAACCGAACTATCCGTTTCGTTTAACGTTAGTTGAACAAATCTGGTACAGCTGCGAGTGCAAGCTTGGAGTTTGTAGCAGTACAGTCATAAAGGCACACGTGGTATCGGCAACATAGATAAATGTCTGGTTGCGTGTGTTCGCTAATGATGGGAAGGGATGAACTAGTTGTTTGTCAAGATCGGTTCCAGATTCTGAAAGCAGACCATTACACGCTGAAGGTATCTTCCTATTGTGATATGCCTCGGAGATGGGACTACGACCCGTTGCCTCGCTCAAGAGTGCAGCTTTGCCATTTGCAGACGTTAAATACGGATGGCAAGGGGATCCGATCTCCAGACCCTACTTAAATTAAATTCACGACACCACAGTAAACGTAATCATTAAACGCAGAACCGTTCTAAGTAGTGTACACTGGAATTATCAAAACGCGTTTTGCGAGAGTAATGTTCAGCCCTTTCCTGGAAGGGATAGTTTTGTTTCCCTTTTACATTAGTGGAAAAAATTGCGGAGTTTAAAAACTGATTACAAGAGAGGACTTAAATGAGAGTCCTTCACATAGGTTGACGTAAAAGATTCAGGAAAGAGACGTGTGCACGACATCCAAATGGGTAAAACCATGAAC
The DNA here is from genome assembly GCF_000715545.1 of Opisthorchis viverrini. Classification (NCBI taxonomy): domain Eukaryota; kingdom Metazoa; phylum Platyhelminthes; class Trematoda; order Opisthorchiida; family Opisthorchiidae; genus Opisthorchis; species Opisthorchis viverrini. The sequence goes on from NW_008751862.1 coordinate 590,335, forward strand.
TTGCTTCGTTTATCCCAACTTCGAGTCCCCATATGGAATACTGTATGCTGGCTACTTTTCAGAAATATTACACACACAGTTAGAGTTACACACGAAAGCGTAAGCTATGGTCTTACTAATTTGAGAATCAAATGAAACTCAACAGAATTTTTCGTACGCTTTCCCGCATCAGAACCTTTCACTAGAACCAATGATTGGACCACTCACTTTAATAACTGCCCCAGCTCCGGCTTGCACTATATCTCCTGGAATTTGTCGTAAATTGCAGCCTTCTAGACTCAAAAAGGAAAGAAGCGGTACATTGTATGTTGACTACTTTTCAGAAATATTACACACATATCAATAGTTACATACGAAAGTGTAAACTACGGTCTTATTAACCTGAGACCCAAATTAGACTCAACTGAATTTTTCGTACGCTTCGCTGCATCAGAACCTTTCACTAAAAACAGTGGTTGGCCCACTCACTTTAATAACTGCCCCAGCTCCGGCTTGCACTATATCCCCAGGAATTTGTCGCAAATTGCAGCCTTCTAGACTCAGAAAGGACAGAAGCGGTAATGCAGCCAGTTCGACGGGCAGTTGGTCCAAAGGTTTGTTGTTTTTCAGACATAAACGAGTCAGTTGCTTCAGGTCGCCTGGAAATAAGAACTGCGGTCATTAGTGCTTGGGAATATCCGGATAAGGTCACACGGACTCAGTAAAATGGTTGTCCTCATTCAGCAATCAACGTAAAGATCAACATACATCATGCATTCGGATGCTCAAACTAAAATGGTCAGACATAACCGGCATCTGATAGCAAACACACAATGTGGAAAGAAGACACTCTATCACTAGATAACGTTAAACTGATAAACAATATGGGCTTCAACTTTGATTTTTCTGGTTTCTGTGACTCTGATCCTTAGTGCATTGAAATCGCTCTAATATTTCGACTTCTGCTTCACTCAAGGTTGGCCTATTTGGACCATCTTCAACATGCGCAGGTTCTCTACTTCACTACTAAAACAGAATGGAGGAAAAAGCATACTTAAAAAAGATAGAGCTCCAGAGGTCGGGGAGTGTTGGAGAGCAGTCGAAACGAAAGTTAACCGCCTTACTGCGATCCATGTCTGTGAAGCAAAGCCTACCGTAAGATACGCCGGACGTTGAAGCATCTGTCTGATGAGGGATGAAAGTTGTAGCCTTCTAGCTTCTATCCTGTTAGGCCTACACATTACCTATCGGAATGTCGAGTTCACAAGCAAGAAGCAAGGAATAACTTGGAGTCAGATCCACAAAACTCACA
>NW_008751862.1:591822-652521 GCF_000715545.1 Opisthorchis viverrini
TCAGTGAGCGGATGAATGCAACGCACTCATCAGTAATGAATGAACCAGTGCGATCGACCCATCCGCATAGGCATAACACAGTGTATATCTAAGTGAAATCCGTCTTACTTTCCAGTGAAACGGGAACCAGATTCGTGTTGGAAGTTGTCGGATAACTGCAATCCTCACTTATCGGAGCCACGATCACTGCACCGTGAAGTAAATGCGAATATCAAAGCAGAACGGTTTCGCCACCGCCATGGCTGGTAGACAATATCTATTCTTGATTTAAGTTACAGTCATGTCGAAACAGGTGATGCTGAATGGTGAAGAAAGTTGACTGCTTGTTACATATATGAATAAATTCACACGACAGAATAGAAGTTTGCACAGTGTTCAAGCGCACACAACAGAGGATGTTGAAGAGTTGTGTCGTACTCACTAACCGGTGTAATACCTTGATTTACTGATGTACTATATCACTCATTATCGTCATTGGTTGTGGCCTGACCACCTGATACGCCACTGTGGGCCCGATTTCACCCCTACCCAAACACATCCTGAACTATACCAACCAAACTATCCGTTTCGTTTAAGGTTAGTTAGACAAATCTGGTATAGCTGCGAGTGCGAGCTTGAAGTTTGTAGCAGTACAATCATGAAGGGTCACGTGATATCGGCAACATAAACAGGTGTCTAGTTGCGTGTATTCGCTAATGATGGGAAGGAACGAACTGGTTGTGTGTCAAGATAGGATCCTGATTCTGAAATCAGGCCATTGTACGCCGAAGCTATCTTCCAATTGTGATGTGCTTCGCAAGTGGCACTACGGCCCGTTACCTCACTCAAGCGTGCAGTTTTGCCCTGTACAGACAGAGGATACAGAGGGCAAGGGGATCCTATCTCCTGATACTCCTTAAATTAAACTCACGACAACACAATGAACGTAATCATAAAACGCAGAGCCGTCTTAAGTAGTGTACACTGGAAATATTAAAACGCGTCTTGCTAGAGTAGTGCTCAGCCCTTTTCTGGAGGGGATAGTTTCGTTTTTCTTTTATATCAGTGGGAAAATTGCAAAGTTTAAAAACTGATTATAAGAGGGGGCCCAAATGGGAGTCCTTCACATAGGTTAGTGTGAAAGATCCGGGAAAAAAACGAGTGCACGACCAAAACCATTGAACTTTCTCCGTTATCCCAACTTCGAGTCCCCATATGGAATACTGTATGCTGGCTACTTTTCAGAAATATTACACACACAGTTAGAGTTACACACGAAAGCGTAAGCTATGGTCTTACTAATTTGAGAATCAAATGAAACTCAACAGAATTTTTCGTACGCTTTCCCGCATCAGAACCTTTCACTAGAACCAATGATTGGACCACTCACTTTAATAACTGCCCCAGCTCCGGCTTGCACTATATCTCCTGGAATTTGTCGTAAATTGCAGCCTTCTAGACTCAAAAAGGAAAGAAGCGGTAGTGCAGCCAATTCGACGGGCAGTTGGTCCAAAGGTTTGTTGTTTTTCAGGCACAAACGAGTTAGTTGCTTCAAGTCGCCTGAAAATAAGAACTGCGATCATTAGTGCTTCAAACGGACGCAGTCAGTATAAAAAGGTTGTCTTCATCCAGCAAGCAATGTAGAGGTCAACAGGCATCATGCATTCGGATGCTCAAACTAGAATGAAAGGCAGACATAACCGGTGTTTGATAGCAAACACAATGTGGAAAGAAGACACCCCATCACTAGATAACGTTAAAATGATAAAGAATATGAGCTTCACCATCGATTTTTCCGGCTTCTGTGAATTTGATCCTTAGTGCATCGAAATCGCTTGAATACTTCGACTTCTGTTTCAATCATGGTTGGCCTATTTGGACCACCCTCATCAAATAGCAGGTGCGCTACTACACTACTAAAACAGAATGGAGGAGAGAGTGTACCTAAAAAAAGATAAAGTTTCATAGGTCGGGGAGTGTTGGAGACCAGTCGAAATGAAAGTCAACCTATTTACTGCGGTCCATGTCTGTGCAGGAAAGCCTACTGTAAGGTACGCCGGGCCCTGAAGCATGTCTGATGAAGGATGAACGTTGTAGCCTTCTAGCTTCCATCGTGTCAGGCCTACCCGCCACCTACCGGAATGTTGAGTTCACAAGCCAAAAAGCAAGGAACAACTTGGAGTCAGATCAACAAAGCTCACAAGCCGGAATCGAGACGGGTCAAGGAAGGGGATCACTTCAGCATCAACATGTTATCTTTCAAACCATTATGCATCTAGCGTTAAATGACCTACACAGTAATTTCATCCTTTTGCTGTTTTCAGTGTTCCTTTACCAATGTCTTCTACAGTGAACTGTGTGGCTGCAGTGCACAATCCCAACTGGTCTCTTGCACCTAAACAGTCTTTTGTCGAGTTCAGTGTCTAACTACTTGTACTTTTAGACTGATAAACCTTTCTGTTTCCTTCAATCTTAGTCACATTTGACAGAGCTTCATCTCACCCCTACGGTGCTCATGGTTACTTTATCTCTTTCCCGGGACTACGTGAGGAAGATTACTGTCTAAAAGCAGCGTTGTGAAAACACCATTCCAGGCAGAGTGGAATCTCAGGGAATGCCACGGTTGAGTTCGTTGGAAGCAGACATCTTGCCGCTTGTTACGACTTTGTCAAATTTATTCTCGCCGACATTAGCCAGTTTCTCTTCAACCACTTAATAAAAATACCCTCATGTCGTGCGCCCGTCACATGAACAAATTGTGCGCGCCGGGACTCGTACTTGCTGAAGTCCTGTTGCCCTTTATTGGACTATTTTCATTATCTACATCGGCGCGGTCGTAAGCTTGCGCGCTGAAAATTCACCTTAGGGGGCACAAGACTATACTAGCAGCAGTCGAGGGTTCATGAGGGCTTGCAACCCTGCATGGCTTGAACAGGACTTCTGGACTTCATACGTAACTAAGCACATATCCTTGCTCAAATAGTTCAGTAGGCAGTAAGTGTACCACACATATTTTAATAGCTATTCACGCGCTTCACAGAAATCGTGAACCACTTAACTACTCCGAATCGGTCAAATTCCCCCACAGATTTGTTACACAAATGTGTGAGGGTGATTCGACAACAGCTCTCTTTCAGAAAAAGACATCCTTCAGTGGGTCCCTTAAAGTGCACCTAGAGAGTAAACGCCCACTGAGTAAAGATCATTTCCGATCGACTCCATTAGGAGAAGAAGGAAAGTAACTATATCCACTATCGCATAAGATAATATACTGCTTAGAGGCGTGATATTATGATCGTTTCCAATTTCCCCCATGATAAAGGGGTTTTCTTGACTGAGGGACAACGTTTATGATGATCTGTTTGCTTTCGTAGTAAAGGTACCAATATGCAACTGTGATTATCAACATAATCACAGTTATAATTAAAATTCAGTAGGATAAATGGAATAACGAAGATCTAAGGAATTGCAAAAAAACACTTTCCCGAAAAAACTATATTCTTCAAAGCCGAGAATCGAACACTCTAGTGCACTGGCACAGCAAACCGGTACACTAAGAGATCAGCCAGAAATAATGTGAGCTATTAAACAAGAAACCTCCGGGTGGTTGCAAAACATATTTTCATCAGGAATTTAGAAATGTTGTGCTATTGTCTGCCTAAGCGTTTGTATGAATGTGCACAAGTGGGTACCTTGGTCGCTGCACCAGTTTTACGTGCACGCGTACAGGTGTTCAACACAAACATATTCCAAGTGATCCGAGCAGCAATAAACTTGTTTGCCCACAATCAAAACTGATTACTCTGATCATTTCCAAGTCTGCTCAGCGTTTCGGACTCGGTGAGGGGAATGAAACACAGGGTGCCAGCGAATGCACAAGCTCAACAATGCTAAGGATGGTAGCGACACGACAGAAACTACATGTACATGTAATTGACTCCGAAATTAAATAACTAAACAGCCTTAATTTCAAGTAAGAAAGTACTGATTGATTGGTCTGAGTAATCGTCGATTCTAGCATATGGGTCTTGATGTGCTAACGTGCTTTAAAAGGTCTCAATTAGTGTGCTTGTGGATGGTCCCCCCAAAAAGTTTAACTTTCAGTGTTCGTAGATTACAGGAAGCGAAAAGAGGACCGACACAGGTGGTCCTAGTTCAGAGGTGTCTTCTGTCGGAGAAAGCTTTATCTCACATAAAGGTAGGTGGTCATTCTCATGCGTCATTTTTTAATAACACTGCAGTACATCAGCAATGTTATGAAGATATTCGTTCCTCCAGTCTGCGTGAGGCTCCAAAAACTGGCCATTCATGTCCAGCTTTTTTGGAAGAGGCCTCACCGAAAGGGAATCTTTTTAAATGGAGTGGTGATATCACCGAAATTTGCTGCATTGTGAAATCCTGGGCAATAATTCTTTCGAAAACACTGCACTCAGTAGGATTTCTACGTATATAGAACGCGATTCTAGCTCCTGGCGAATGACAAGTTTGTGTGGATATCCTAGATATTTCACTTCGTTTGGTGACCTGAGGTCCCACGGCTTATTCACTATTTCTGAATACTCTCATCGCATACTAGAGAAAACAGGATCAGTGAACGCCATCTTTTGAAGTGGGACATTTTTAGCGAGTTCATTGCTTTATGAGGACCCATCTAGAGAGGAAACTCTACCTCGCTCCCATCATTTGATATTCAGAAAACAATCTAAATAGTTACGTGCCATTGAAACAAAAATTATATTCCCGGCTTCCCAGCCACATCGAGAACAAACCAAGGCGGTATGTGGTCACTTATTGGAGCACAGCTCACGTGAAACCTTTTCCGCAAGTTCTTCCTTCTTGTCAATATCGACAGGGTATTCAAACCTGTGAAGATCTGAGGTGGTCTTTGTTAGGAGTTGGTGACGGTCTTCAAAAGATTGTGCAGTCATTTAATCAGACTACAGTGCTCTTGATTGTGGGTCATCTCGATTGGACAACACTCATTCAAGGGAATCTTCAGCGAACCTTCAGAACTGAGAACCCCAAGGTAAACACGTCATACGTTGTTTCAACTGAGAGAGTAGTTAAAGTTTACGGTACGTAACAAGTATCAAAGCCGACCTCAAACCTCAAACCGAAAAGCACCTGAATGGGAACTGAAAATTTGTTACGGTTGATCAGACGATATTTTTGCGTCATAATTTGAGGCATCAAAATTTTTGCTACAGAAACCTCAGAGATAATCACTTCGAGTGGCTTGATAAATTAGAAAATATGAAATAAACAAACAAACTCACCTATCTGCGTTGGAAGACGTTGAATCATATTATCTTCTAGCTTGAGGCTCGTGAGGTTGTGCAGATTTCTAAAAGATAACGAAAACTAGGAGGGTTGGAATAGGCAGCCAGACGGAAGGCCCAAACATATAGAAGAGCAGCCCCGGAACCTAAATCTGCCTAACTTTTTGTAGGATAAAAACCACCGTCCTATGAAGTTTGTACAGATGACAGAGTTAAGTGTGGGTAATGTGGTAGAGACTGTTTAAAATGGCTTGCCGAATGGTCCAAAGTTCAGGTTATTTTTAATGCGGACATTTCTTCATACTCACCACTGAACCTCTTTAATGACCAGCCTACTACCACGTCGGATGGACAGAGTTTAAACGAATTTTATCAGATCCGTGATCAGATCTTTTAAAATGAAACTACACAAGAACTTGCCATCGACTCCTCAATATTATTAAAGGATTCAGTTTCTTCTGAATGAGAAAACATCCTTTATGCAAACATCATGGCGTCACTTGATCGTTCTGACAAAATCAGCTGTAGAATAATAAAGCGAAGCAGTAACACAACCTTCCAGCTCTTCTAAGTTAGGTTCGTCATAGGACGTAACAGAAGGGGCATGCATGAAAAACTTGATTCCTTGGGGAAACTGACGCATTTTAAAGGAACAGCACACAAAAGTCAAAGAAAATTTTGCCCCCGTTGTAGTTAACTGATGGAAGTAATCATTGAGAATCGCTGCGAGAACAGAGAGCAATGGGCAAAAACCATCGCCAATACGAAACACCAAGACACCTACTAATACCGATGACGCAAAGTCCCGAGTAATGGAGTTACACTTTAGAATGATCAATTAGATATACCTTAGCACCCAAAAGGTCGCTTATTTCAAGGAAAGATTATTCTTTTTTTAATGGTCATGCTTGCAGGGTGTTCAGTTGCTAGGATCTATCAATGTATTTCATTCACGATGGTAGGACCATATCTTGTTTAAGCGCTAGTCAATCGCATTCCTGATCAACCACTCATGACCGAAAGGCAACGTAATCAGCTACCAACGAGCAGATGGCAGGTTCACATTGACCTAGAGATTTTTTTAGATGTGCTGTGATGATATTCTCCATAAAACTGAAAAAGCTGTATTTTGCTTGTCCAATTCTCAGCATAGACTGGCTCAAAGGGTGGAATCCATCAGTTCGAAGTGGTCGAGACTGTCGCACGCTGAACTTAGCTTTGCGACGCCTCGAAGTTCTCACTGTTACGGCGGGTGATTGTGACTTGAAAAAATATCAGCATCCAAGTAAACTCACCCGATTGCGCAAGGAATTCTGGTGAGGCGGTTCGCATCCAAATTTAACACTCGAAGATTTTCCAATTCCCCAATACTCTTTGGCAAATGAGTGATGTGATTGAATTCCAAATTGAGTTTGACCAATCGGGTTAGTTTTCCTATGGAAACTGGGAGTTCCTAAGACGTGAAAATCTTTGTTAGATTATCATCAGTGGGACGGCAGGAAAACAGTATTTAAAAAAGCAAATTTTCCAAGTAGCCGATTTGACCTGAGCAACTCACATTTGTGTGAATTTTCCACTATAAAAAGAGGAAGCTGGCACATACTTCATCTGACTTTTCATATTTAAATGATAGCACCAATGTCACGATGTATCATCCCAAAACCGGCATTTGCACCCTAGAGGACAAACTGAAGTGAAGCAAGTGAACAAAATACTTTACTTTATTTCGGCGAGTTTCCTGTCACCTTTTGTTCAGCAACGTTTTTTTTCATTCATGTTAACTGATTGACCTCACCAGGAGTTTCAAAAAAGACTTTCCCAGTTCCAGTTTCATAAGGTTATCCACGACATAGACACACAAGTGTTGATTGCCGAATAGTGATAATTAGCTATTGTATCGATTAAGTGAAAATAACAGCAAATGTTATTTGAAAAGTTTTAAGTCACATGACTGAGAGAGTTTACGTTATCACGTAACCGCATATCTGCATACATTCGTGCGTTCTAGCTAAGTGAAAATCCAACCCAAAAACAATAGCTGAAAAGCAACACTAACTCCTTCCCCATTTCGTCCTTGCGCTCATCTCGTCTATACTTCGAATGCTTAAAGAGACACTCATGCAAATTTCGTCCCTTTGCCATTTGTTTTAAGTCATTTCGGTATGAATGTGTCACTAAAATGCACACGCTGGTAGAAATATGGACATGAAGATGCCTGGCTTTATCGTACTAACCACACATGGCTCCGTCAGTGGAGTGCAACCTCCAGCAAAACCCACCAGCGAGATCTATGGCGAAGCACCGGACCGAGGATTAAGATTAAGCAAACACATACTTGTCCACCTATCGATTGTGAAGTAGTTTACAAATCCACTTCATTCTCGTACGAAAATCAGATCGACACCCACAGTTGTATGTCTGCTGCAAGATAAAATATGAATGAATGGCTTCGTACCGACTAGAAGACCGATTTGACCTTTGAGGCACAAAATGGGCGGAAGATAAGGATGTTGTGGACAGTTTTAGGCGGCTAGTAGTTAGTTCCTAGCTAATATCTACACACAAAAGATGTAATGGATGCGCGATGGTTAAAAAATAAAAGCGGTTTCAAAAATGGTCGTTGGCTCTTCGGCCCTGGAAAATTTGAGGAACCTCCACATCATGATGACTCGACTGTGACCAAGAGGAACAGTCGAACAGGAACGAGCAGCCCCAATTCTGAATTGACTTAGGAATCAGATTAGGCGTAAAGGGCTTACTCCCAGCTTTTTGTGGTCATTGTGATCCAGCCGGTATGAGTTTTGGTGTAACCTAAGGAATTCACGTGCAACTTCGGCGTCATTGTGTGCAACATAATGATGACTCATAACGGAGCACAATTTGAATATTGTTGCACGGGCTGCTTACATTTTCGAATAACTTAAACATAATCCAAAACCGCTTGCGGGTCCACCTACTGAGCAATGTATCTGGTAGATCGCATAGACGGCTGCGTCCCAGCTTCGCTCTCTATCTCTCTCACTATCTTGAATTTCGCAGTCGGCCGTTCACTATGCTCGCACTCATTCCGTATTACCAATATGATGTAAATGTGCCAGTCACCAGCTCAACTCTATCAACGACAGTAACTCTTAGAACTGACTAACATCATCATCGATAGCAAGATACCAGTGTTCAATAATAATGCTTCGCTGCCGTACAATCATGATTTGTTTGTAAGCCTATTTGTGAAGAAAAAATAAAGATGGACGGGGAAACAATTAAGTGCTACCTTACTACAATCATTCCGAGGTGGCTACACCTCTAGACAGTCATTCAGGCGATCTGAATAGGAACTAACAATACGAACAGCACTGACGTCGGTTGGCAGCCATATCTTTCAGCGTCTCTAACCAAGCGCAGTGGGGATCACGCGGTCCTCATCCTAGAAAACGAGTAGCATCAACAGGACTCGAACGTTTCTTAATATCCTTCATACCTTTCTGCCATGTCATGGTTTGGCCACTCTGATTTGGCATGAAAAGTAGCACTCTCTTCGGCAAACGGTGGTTTATAATACGCAACACACGTCCAAAACAACGCAGCTTATGATGATGGTCACACTCTTCAATGAAGGTAGCCGTTGCACAACCGAAAACTCGCTTTCTAATTGCCTCGTCACGGGTTCGTCGACACCAGTCCACACGAGTTATGGTTCTGAGACAACGATTGTCGAACACATGAAAACGTCTCATTTCGGCTGCTTGAACAGGCCACGTCTCACAGCCATACAACGAAACAGCCCTCACTATAGCTTGATATACAAGTCTATTGAGATTCAGGGATACACCACTTTGACGCCATAGGTATCTCAACTTAGAAAACGCGACCCGGGTCTTAGAGATTCCGGTACTGTCACACTACACTCAGAACTAGTACAACTCCCCTGGATTGTAAGTGGCGTGTTCAGTGATTGCATGTCCAGGAGCATGACCTGACTATACTGATTGTACTTTAGTGCGGTTTACATGGATAGTTTGCAATAAACTAGTCCGTTCGAGGCTTACCATCACTTTCTTGCAGAGAATAGTTCAGTGTTTGATCAACCACCGTAGTCTCAACACTGGTGTGCAAAGGCTTTCAGACTCCTTTTGGACTGGGTATAAACCCAATTCAGTGTAGTAAATGCGTCCATACGGCGAAACGATGAACGCTTGAAACACAGGTTGCCCATATCAAAAGATGTCAAGTTAACAAGACCGCAAAGGCGGGAAAAATCTTTGTGTCGTTATATCAAGTTAACTGCTTCGGTGGGCCCAAGTTGAGGACAAACTTTTAAAACTATCTAGGCTGTTCTGTCCTCCAGAAAAAGATAGCATACATAACACGAAAGAGCAGATTTATTTTAGTATTTTACACTTAGTTACTCTTCAAGAACATTTGGCACTAAGCAGCTTTCAGGCAACTCGCAATGACTGTAAAATATATCCGCTGGTTGATATGATTTTTGGCAAATTCAGCATAGAGTACGCCAGTCAGGTATGATATGATCTTTTTTCAGAAAACCTGTTTGTCGACAACCAGTTTTCACTTCTCTGCGATCGCAGATTGTACAAGCATGTTGTAAGCTTAGTGTCATTGTTCACCTGCAGTTTTGCACCTCAAACCTCGAACATTGATAGTCCCAGTGAATATGTTTATTCAAAGCTCAGTGTATAATGTGTATAATGATACAGTTTGATCAAGATGTTCCAGTGTGCGGCGTTTGCCCGGGTTTTGGTGTGGTGGGAGTAAGCCTTTACCCACCTGTCTAGCTGTGTATATTGCTGATGAGGCATACGAGTAGTCTGGTATCCAAGCTGCGTCCCCGCAGCTGGAGGTGGAGTTTATTAGTCAAATTGTCAAGCCGCTTTGTAGTGTTCTTTTACTATGGTATAATAGTAAATGAATATCCATAAAAGTCCAAGAGGACGCGTGAGAATTTTCAACTTTTGAAAACCAAGTGCATACGAAATATTGACTTTCGTATCTACTGTCTCGTAACCATTCAACGAAAGACTTTCCTCCTTTAACCGGTAGTGGACTGCTCAGAGGTGTCTTGTATACTACTGTGATAAACAGTCCAAAGCGCTTAACCAAGAAATCACCCAGTCGGCGCTTAATCTGCTGCGCCTCAAAAGGACGTAAAGGCCCGTGTGGTTGGGTGCTCTTGGATCTGACCACACCTCTGTAGATATTCATCTTCATTTGTTAATTTTGGCGCCCAAATATCACAAATATCATAAACTTCTTATCACAAACTTACAGACTTAAAAGAAACATTTGTAGAAAACCTTGCGAAAAATTCAAAGTGGGTTAAGATCAGATCAAAGTTTCGGGACAAAAATGATTGGACAGTCGTTTCAAACGTTTAAAGTGAATAAATTTGCGCGCGTTGGGAATAAAACTATACAAATATAACCAGTTCCTCCCATTGTAGGTACTCAGTTGGTACAGAATACAAACAAGCTACATTTCACTATTTCTGCCTATATAATTTGAAAATCCGTGAAAATTCACCACCTGGCTTTCGAATTATTTGCCTGTATAAGGGACGGACTGCCTTCGGTATCATTTTCACATTAAATCGCTGCTAATTTCGAGTAACATACCTCCAGGCTGAGCAGGGGGAAAAAGAGGATAATGTGAGGAAATGGTGTTTCGCCATTTACAAAAACCGCCCGACATGACTCACCGCTGTCGATGTGCATCTAAGAAGAGTCCTATTATGAAATATTGTCAAACCGCGTCTCTTCTCCCTACGTCAGTATTTCGCGGTATATGGATCGCAAATGGAAAAAGCGATTCACCGAATCGCTCGGGAAAAGTCTGTGGTATGTTCGTAATCGTGTAAGACTGGTAATTAACTAGGTACTTCATTACTGTCAACACATTTCCGGACGGATGAGACTAGAGAAGTGTAACCATCATATGGGATGATCAGGAATACAACAAAGGCTCTGGCTGGAGAACTGAGGACGTCGGCGGCAAGAGGTTCACTTATCCAAGCCATCAAAAAATGTTTTTGTCTATTCCGGTGATTGACACTCTGAAATAGGGACCAGCGGGAGCATTCGATTCATCAGATATTGCTTCACAAAAAACATTATAAATATTTGGACCAGTGAATTGATCCTCTGGTGTGCGACTTGTTCCGTTAAAGTGTATACCTTCGGCCCTGGTGTTTGGCTGAACCCAGCCTCAAAATCCTGCGAGTTGTCTCTCCTATTTGTATCTATACCCTAGTGCAACATCAGTCAGTGTCGTAGCAAACAGTTGGGAACAACTTGAGATTTTAATCAGCAACATTCAGCCGCAAATATCAGTTAATACGCCCCAGGTACAAGGAATATTGCCACAATGGATTTATTAGGTGACAGTTCTTGGCTAACCATCAGAGGCGTCCACAATTTACACAGGATTTTTCTTGTGCATCAAATGAAAAAAAGCTATATGCGGTCATAATCGAGCCAGAAAGTCTCTTTCAAACTGATCGGTTAAGTATTATCCCGAGGGTTTTCACCACCTTAACTCAGGTTCACTAACTCTTTTGAGACATCTGTTTGGTGAATCGGTTGGTAAAACTCTCATTTTCATGGTTATTAGCCGTTATTTTCCGCCTTCTTCCTGGAACACTGAAATTATTCCCTATGCACTCCAATCGAATACAGAGCTGGTGTATATGGGCATTTATTTGCAGCTAACTTCATGTAAGGACGGTCACCTCTTATCTAAATTACCGCTTTATGTGATGAAAGGGTGTATTCTGTGAATAAAAGTACATGAATTTAGGGGTTTACATGGATGATGCGTATACCGACAAAAGTATGCGGATGATATCATCACTAATTCTACAGGCCTCAAGCACGTTATTGTCTAACTCAACTTCCACTGCAGAATACGAGGTGTGGAAACAAAACAAGGCGTCGATGATCCAATAAAACTAGAAATAATCAAAGCAACCTCACCAAACATGCTACATGGCTTAAGTCAGACGTCGAAGCACGCCTCCAGCGTCAATTTCCGTGGTATTTATCATCCAAGTACAGCCACATTGAAAACTGGAGAACTTTGGTTGTCATCCGTGCTATCTATGCTGAAGCCTGCCTAAAGTACGCTTTATCGACCGAGCTCAGAAAAACATCCTCGATTAGGTGAATCTGCATTCGACCAGCGCGATTCTGGGAGTAATTTGAGTCACTAATGTGTGTGAACATGGGAAGAACACTCTATCTGGGTCGCGAGCGAATTGCACTTGGATGCAGTTCCCAAACGTGTGGCCGGCATAGCCATGCCTGCACTACTTCACCGAGCTCCCGGCTACACCAATTTTGTTTTGTCAGTAGCGAGTGACGTAAATGGTCTTTATTTGACCGCCCAGTTAGCAGCAGATAAGCGCGCTCGAGTGCTTGACGTCAGACCGTAAGTGTGAAGGAAACGCGTTTGGGCTGATAATTGTAGTTCAGTTCCAGCATTCGACAGCTGTCCAGAATGATTAGCGAGTTACATAAGGATAGAGGTTGCAATTCACGCCAACTAGGCTGGTTGCTATAGCCCAAGGGTTCTTGACTACTTATACCCTATCAGTAGGTAGTCAAAATATCAAACATACATTGAGATGGTGACCTCGTGTCAGCCCTGAAAAATGTCCTCTGTGCCCGCGCTCATCGTGGGTCAACATTGCTTATACGCACAAGAGTATGCGAGACCGCATTTAAGTGGACATAATGAGTATGCGGAAAACCGACGGTAGGGACAACGTGGGAATGCAGGTGTCGAGGAAGCGAGAATTCAATCCATACTGAGATGGGTGGCGGAATGCAGATGATTAGGTTGGATTTGCTACATCGTTTAATAACGCAGTTCAAATGATGATTGGGACGTTTTAGACCTTTCCCTATTTTCACGACCGAAACTCAGAAGATTCTCCGCTCGTAGTGATAAACAACCATTCTCAAACTACCTTGGGGTCCAGTTTCCGAACAGTATGAGTTTCATTGGAAATCCTGATACAGTGTAATCAGTCAAAGATGGCTTCCAGCTAGCTGTGCACAAGAAAGTGCTAGATTTCTTGATATGTTCAAAGCGTCTAACAAACCGATCACACTGATTCAGTCTGAACACATGCCCATTTGGATGCGATAATTTACTCGCGTCGAGCATTTTCTGGTGGAACTCCGGCGACACGCTCCACTCGCATGCCAGGTGTCTGGCGTAAACAAGCACTGCTGATATGCTCCAATAAGGGCGAAACTCTAGTAGTGCTTCCCCATTTAGTGTCAGCTCAACAGAATAATTGAACCTGGACAAGTGGAAGACTGTTGAAACGTTTACTGTGAATGTAAGATAGACATATACTATTCGCTGGATTGTGTTCCAGAGGTTATCTGGTTGTTGTTTGATTAAGCATTGATTATACTTGCGAATCGCATGTCACTTCAGCTCTGCGGATTGGATCCATACAACGCTTTAATCGATCGACAGAGATCAAAGCATCTCACCATCTGCCCCTTTGTGCCTTTTATTTCAGCTGGCCTATGCCACCCAATAAATTAGGTTCGTTCATTCGGACGAGTTGGTGTATATCATTTCCTCCATTGATCTTGGTTGCAACTGATCAGGATAGCCATAAGAGACAGGACGAGTTTCACCGTACCTCTCTCATGGCCCGAATTTGTACTGTACTACCAAGGGCGAAAATGAGAGTAGCTGAGTCTGGGACGAATAGCAATGCCTCCATAAGAAGCAGACCCTACTTTTAGTGGAGGATACTTCATGGGTTCAGTGTGACAATATATTCGACGTCTGTAGATTTTTCATGTTGCTACTCTGCGCTCCAAACAGTGATCGCATCCTGAATTACTCTAATAAAAGGTAATTTGGGCAAAGCCGCTAAATGGCGGTTTACTCTTACACCACATTGGCTTGATCAACTCTGAGGCGAAAAGGAACATGACCTAAGTGAAAAGAATGTCAGCTATGAATGCAGCGAATGCCGGTTATCGTTAGTCCGCCATTGGATAGGATAGAAAGAATAGCGCTCGACTTCGTCTGCCTACCTGTAAAAATCAATATTTTTACTAATTTTAGTTGCCAGGACAACGTTCTTATGTTAACTGGATGACAGCGTGTCTACAAAAAATATTCAGAAATCGTGTGTAGTGGTTATTTCACCCATCTTTTGAGCAAACGTAGTTGCTTTTTGTAATACTCAGTTGCTTTGTTGCAAAGCAGGCTATTCAAAAACGTATCTGGATTGACAGTGAAGTTTTAGTTAACACGGCGGCTCATTTGGAGCACTGACGCATGAAAGAATAAAAAAGTATTACTGCAATCAGATGCTGGGTTAATAAATATCAGTTCAATCCAGTCGCAAGAAGTGAACCTATGCAAAATGTATGACTGGTTTAAACAGACTGGGAAGTAGTATTTTGTCAAGAAAAATTAGCCATGAACGAAATGAGCAGAAGAACAATAGGATAAGCTTGAATTAGAAGCTATGTGCTTATAAACTAATGGACGAAAGAAGAGCATTCTTCTGCTTGACAGATTACTTGTGAACTCAAGCACATGTAAAACAGTCAATAGTTTACGTTCGTCCACTGTCTTTCATTTTGGAAACATAACTGTGACACCTTGAGATAAGCGGAGGCTGGGTACAACTGCTCCGCCAATGCCATCTGAATTATTGATCAAATAAATGAGGACGACGCACACACACAATTGATGATGAGCAAAACACGATCGAATTTTCCAAGTCTAAAAACCCATGCGTGAGACAAAAGGGCTGTGGAAAATGGCGAATGACGTCATGGGAAAACCTGAAGCAATCTTTCCAAACAAATGGACAGACAGAGGTCCATTGTCTGGACGGTAACTGGCCGATTCAAACGATTGGGTAATTTGAAACATAGGTGAAAAGGAAGTAAAAATCCGTTGAGGATGACGAGCTAGCAGTACTCAGAAGAACGTTCGAAGATTTGTTCATTGATTTCGTTGAACTAGTTGAAAGGTCTGCGTCACCAAGTTATTGACCAGAATAAAAGTAGCAAAATGATGAGCCATATTCAGTCACACCAAATGTAACAACCTGTACCTTGGAAAAAATTAGAAAGTGTAGGCATGCGAATAGAAACAACGCATTCCGTGAAGAGATTAATAACTATCCTAGACCTCCATACATGAAGAGCAGAAAAGACAAAAATTTAACTTGTAAAAAGGATACAAGACAAGGAACAGAATTCTTGGGATTTCATGACCGACTCGATTAACCGACATGCTACATCGGATCCAAGCTACGCCTCTCTGCAGGAAAACGTTCGGTGACTGAACCGGAATATTCAAATGAGCTCGGAGACCGGATGAACATATCAAAAGATTAGAAGCCCCCTCATTGCTTTGAGTTTGGAGAGGTCAGGCCACAGCTCAGACCAATAAGTGAAAGTTGAAGGAAGCCGGTTCAAGGTTCTCACGAACGTCGACCAATCAGATTACAAGATCACCCAAACGAATGAAACCATAAGCACACACTCATCAGCATTGCCATTGAAGTGACGCACTACTACGGCACACAACTTAGCATCGGTGATTTCTTCTTTACTGATAATGAAACATATGCGGCCAAAAATCATCAGTACAATGAAGAAACCAACGACCATCAAAACTAAGTGAGTTGTCAGCAGTGTACACAATAGCAGATCAGAACGAATCAATGGCTGTCCTCAGTTTTTGAGCACCCTGATCTAGCGAGATTAGTTTTTAGTATTGTGGGATTCCCAATACAGTTTTTTCGAATGTCAATAAAACTTCTGACCACTTTTGGACGTTGGCCATAGAATACTAGTTTTGACGTTGCAAAAATTGGCAACCTGCGTAATTTTGATATGCAGTATTGCAACTCAACAAATTCAGTCACCATCAACGCAAAATCGGTCGAAGGTGGGTACATATATTCTCCATGCAATCAATCGGTCACGAAGAGATGGGGCTTTACCATGGTGTGACGGTTTGTCTGTCTCCGTGACCCAATGAGGTATATTGGGGCTGTCGGCGCGACAAACACAGAGTATCCCATACCGGACAGGTCAGTGGTTAGAGGTCTGACCCTGTCCTGGCCCTACGGGCTTGGGTTTGGAATATGTGGAACGAATCATTCTGCAAAAATGAAAACGCCCTTGCATTTCCCGCCAACAACTGTTGCATCGCAGTCAGGCTTTTGGGCCTTGGCAGTATCCCATTCCCCTCACAACTTGTATACGTACAAGTTCAATCATGCCACATCGGTCGTCATGTGATGACACCAATCTGGTATCAGGCTTTTGGGCCTTGGCAGTATCCCATCCCCCTCACAACTTGTATACGTACAAGTACAATCATGCCACATCAGTCGTCATGTGATGACACCAGTCTGGTCGCCTCCTTCAGGTGCTAGAACAACGCCATATGTACAAATAACCCAAAAATTAAGCAATCCTGGATTTCTACGTCACATTCGACTCGATTCACAAGTCTGTTCTCGTTGACACGCTTGCCCATTAAAGACTACCCCGAAATTTTGTGAAGACAATAAGTTCTTTGTATTCTCAGGCGTCTAAACGTGTGAGAGCATACGGAGAGCCCTCCAAAAGCTTTCGTACACAAAGCGGTGTCCGTCAGGGTTGCCCAATAGCTCTATTGTTATTTAATTTCGTAATCGACGATATAATGAGAGGAATGCTAGAATATCTTCAAACCGGTGTCCAAACAGTTTGCATCAAGAACATTGTAAATCTGGAATATGCAAATATGTTCGAAGAGGAGAAGAAGCCGCAGGTGATTATGGATGAACTGGACAACAACTGACTACGCCACTCACAGTCCAGGGAGACACTCGAAGTTGTGGAGCGTTTTACGTACCTTGAAATTTGTATTATTTCTGAGTGTAGCATGGTAGATTAAAATGATAAATAATAATCGTCCAGCATTAGCACTCTTTTGGTGCCTTGCCGCCATGCCACTCGAAGGAAGCACGAGGGCTGGGATACTGACAAGTTGCCCAAGCCTAGAGAGGGGAAGTCGAGGAGCAGGGATCTGAAAGGCTCAGGTCGCGTTCGCTGATTTGAGACACCTATGGTGTCCCTTAATCTAGAGGGACGTGTGTCTCAGGTTACGTTATGGAAGGTTTTGTTGTATGACTGAGACCGCCTGGTTAGATATTCGTCAATCGTTGTCTCAGAACCGTAGCTTGTATGGGTGTTAGATATTCGTCAATCGTTGTCTCAGAATCGTAGCTTGTATGGGCTTGTGTCAGAGAATCCTTAACGAGGCAATTAGAAGGCGAGTTTTTGGTTGTACAGTAGGAACTTCCATTGAAATGTTTGTCCGGCACCAGAAGCTGCGTTGGTTAGGCCATGTATTGCGCACTTCGAACCATCGTTTTGCTGAAGAGAATGCTGTTTTCCCTGCCAAACTTTGAGCGACGGAAGCAGAAAGGTGGCCAATCCTTGACCTGGCAGAGGGGTGTGAAGGAGCTTACGAAACGTTTGGGTGCTGTCGATGCTACTCGCCACGATATCCTCACTGCGACTGGTTGGACACGTTGCAGGATAAGGCTTGTAGTCGACATCAGCGGCGTTCTTGCTGTTAGTTTCTATCCAGATTGCTTGAATGAGTATCTGGAGATGTAGACACTAGCACTGAGTCCCTTCCTCATTCAATTTTAGTCTTTTCTTCGCAATAAGGCTTTCAAATAAATCAAGGTAATCCGACAGCGAAGCATCATCCCTGAGCACTGATGTTATGATGTCGATGATGATAAGGACTTAATCGGTCAACAATTAAGGATACGTAGCGTAGACAGTGACACTTTAACTTACCGCTCCACCCATGTGATCTGTTTGTTTGTCTCACAGCTAACTTGGAAAGTAGATAGTGCCACGGAATCGGGCATTTAAGATCTGCTTAGTCCAAAAGTGTCACTAAATGTCCATCTGAAATGAACGTTCTTCACAATTTTTCCTTTTTGTTCGTTTATTCTCATATACATGTAACACGCCGGCCTTTCTTCTCCTGTATAAGCATAATTCGACTAGCACAGAATGTGGTTGATGAAACACCCTAACTGCGGTTAGTTAAGCCAAATGAGTGTCTCGTTATGCCGCCGATTCCACTCCAATAGTTCAAATTAGGGAAGGCTGTATCTAACGCATGAGTAAAGCAGCCATTAAGACTGTTCCAAGGACCATACGACAAATCGCTTCACCCAGTTATATGTGGACAGGTCACACCAGGTCCAGGATGAACCACATACTTGGAGAGATACACAGACACGTAAGCGAATATCTGTGCTCATACATTTCATTTAACATTCAATGCATATCCGTAGTTGCTTCGAGTTCTCAACTAAATTAGTACGCCAGACAAGGGAGTGATAAATTGGTTTGATTTGTTTACGTCCCATAGCAAACTGACAACTGGCACCATAGAACATTTTCGACTATCAGCTTCCTACAAGAAAAGAAGTGATGTATACAGATTCCTCTCTACTGAAAATTCTCTCCAAAGATTGAATCTAGCCCGAATCTACCGCTTGTAAGCCTCATACTGCTTCCTTGAAATTCCACTTTTTGTCATTTGTCACGAAGTACTTCAGTGCTGCATTCTCCGAGTAAGAAAACTGAGGAGGCTGGAAGCTGGAATTACGATAGCATACATTTCGGATAGCTACTTGACATCAACAGGGCAAGTAATTTGTAGCTCTTTGACATTGGCTAGTCCACTAATTACTACCTCAACAACAGTACTGGTATGAACTGTTCATCAAGATTTCGGTGAATGAAAAGCCTTATCAGAATTGGAGATGATTAGCACTCTCTGCTTAGTAGCAAGGGGGACAATTTGTGTACCCTCAGCGAGCACAGTAAATGCGAAAGATGAAAACACGGGAACAGGATTAACAGCGCAGTGATCGCCTCAACAAGCGTTATCTGTATTGCAAAAAACGTCATCCAGCAGAAAAGAGAGGTCACGTATCCTGAAATTACCTGGTCTTTATTTTGGAGTATTTTAGAAAGGTTGTGGCACCAGCGAGTTAGAAATTCACGGCTATTAGTTTATTAGTTTATCTTAGCTATTGTCTATGGTACTATTCAAAACAAGGTCGCGGTGCTACCAACTACTGCTGTTACGCAAACGTTCGTACAAACATCAGATGTTGTTTCCACCTGAACTTCACTTGGTTCAAACAACACTAACTTTTCTCGTTGAAGCAGTCGTGAACTTCTTCAGAATAACTCCTCGGTAGACTCACCATCCAATATGTTTTTCAACGAATTGACCTGGTAAACATCTGTCTTCGATTCATGAGCATGGGCTGCTATCTTGTGGCCACGAATGAGGTTTACGATATTACGTAGGGTCTTGTTCAATATTTAACGCACGTGGGTTATTTAAGACCTCAGACGACTTAAAATGACTAATTCCGGAAGATCTCGGGAAGATTTATATATATATTTGTATATATAGATATATTTATATATATTATACATTCATAACTAAGGTTTGCTCCATTTTTATACATCGCATCCTTATCGCGCCGTGACATTAGAGCTCGGGAGCATTTACTGAGGGGACTGCGGCACTGCTAGATATTTGCGCTGGTACGCCATCATTGAAAGCTAGATACAAATCTTCTACCTAGCTCAGACAACAAAGAGCATGTCTGTCCCCGACCTACGGAGCTAATTCGGGATTTCTTCTGTTGGATTGTTTGTTGTTTAAATACACCGCAACACGAGCCGAAAATTGGAGGAGTAATTTATACTAAGTTGAGAGTCTGGTAGTAAAAAAGAATAAGTCAGCGATCTAGCATTCACTTAGTGGATCAGTGGACACACCGACGGCGATCTACACTACTTGTTCAACTACCACTCTCCTCAGAACATAGAAACTGAGGACAAGTACACCACATTAACATTACAGTCGGAGTCTATACAACTACCAAGATACATCAAACTCTTCAAAACCTCGGGTGCGTCTCAATAAATTGTAACCGATATGTTCAGTGACTGTATATCCAGAATCACGACAGTAGACTTTGTAGGTGCAGAGCTTATACCATAGAACAGCAGGACTTCCGACCCGGGTTACAGAGTGGATTGCTCACCGTTTGCGTGACCCTAAAACCGAAAATGGCGACTCAGGACGAGCACATGATCAGGATCCTAACACCTGTTCTAAAAGCGGCGAAAGTCAAGCTATTACTTCACACGATCGTAAATAATGGCGATGCATCTGCGTCCGTCAAGCTGTTTGGGGGAGCAGTGTAACTAGACAGTCTTCTTTTTCCCGAAGATATTAACGAATAAAAAGGAGTGTCGATTCTGACTAAGGAATCGCCTCAACTATCAATTTTGCTATTACCATTTGGCTATGCAACAATAATAGAAACCGTCACGAGATATTAGTAGGCGTATGTTTCTAAGACAGGTGAAAAATCGAAAATATGAAACGTGTGTGCGAGAAAAGAAAGAAGCAGTAGAGTTATTCGCAAAGTGAATCACCTTTAGCCAGTTACTGGTTAAATCCAAATCTTCAAGATTGGCCAACTCACAAAAGTCCTCAGGCAGTTTGGTAATGCGATTATAGGACAGGTCCAGTTGAACTAGTTGTCTCCATTGCGAAGCTTGATTCAAAGTCAAGGAAAATAAAATGCACGGTTTGACGTTAGGCGCTTCATAATGAGTGGTAAAGACTGCAGGAATTTACTCCGGTTTTGTGCCACGGCATACACACCAAAGCAAATTCAGCTTGCCTCGTTTTAAGAAACTGAACCGCGGAGGAGACCACGTTTGCTTGGTCCCCGAAACCTCTTTCCATTCTCCATGAACCTCTTAGTCCATATAGGAAGCCTATGACCCACATGGACACATAGACGTTTTGAACCCGCGTTCATATGTTAGTAGAGACTAGCCCGTTGAGAGAACGTCAGCAGCCAGAAGATCTCAAAACAGGAAACTCTGAATCAAAGACATGAATGTGCAAATGGTATCCACCACGCAGAGACTGGGCCTTACCGTGGTTCGACGGTTTCTGTACGCTTTCTGCACTCAGGCAGTAGTGCCTGAGTGGAAACCAATCTCCTCAGTGTTTAAATAAACCGACTGAAATTACAATTACCCAGCGTCAAGCAACACAGAGCGGTGGTGTTCTGTATTTACAAATGAGGCATCCAGCAAACAACGTAGCATCAACATACACAGCGAAGCACACAGAAGGTTGGATAAACTGCAGGGTCTATCCGTCATTAGCTAGGTAAGTAGATAACTTGTGTGACTAACAGAGTTTACCAGCGTACGCTGTATGGTGCTTGTGTTGTACGCTGAACGCGAAACAAATCCTTTCAGCAATCGGATCGATGTGTCGAATGGAGATAATCCCGGCAATTTTAATTGTGCATTGCTGCACAATCACCCATCTAGAGTGATTAGCAAGTAGTTTCTGGACAATAAGAACACTGAGTGAGTGACAGTTTATGCGCTTTGCCCGCAAGACGCTGCGTGATTGAACTCGAGGGCAGGTTCGAAGTAGCGTTCTCATGGATGTTCGAAAATTGCCCCCAAACTCGTGAGACACTATTGGAAGGAATCAGGCGTGGTTACTGGTTTGCACCATCTTCCGGGACATACGAAAACATACTCCGTACGGCGACTGATTTGAGTTCACTAATCACTCACGTGTCACATTTGATCCCGGTAGGACCAGTCGCTACTGCTTTTGTTTGTGTTTAGTTCAGATGCCAGCTGGTATTTGCGTCGTGCTCCTATACCCCGACTCCTTTCCACTATGCAATACTTGGCGCCGAAGACAGTATGTTTTTCAACCGCTTCAAGGGCCTTGCAGTAGGCAGTACACGTCATCATACTCATGCACTCGTGATGGTTTTCAATGGTCTTTGATTTCTCCCCAATCCCTCCATCTTAAATTGAAATTCACAGCTTTCCCAGTATCCACACATGCACACACACACACACACACTGTTGACTCTAAATAGTTTCTGGTGTGTACGGTTAAGATACCCGGAATGCGGTCACTCTCATTTTATAACTTTTCACAATACTTTCGCTCATAGTGTCTAAATGAAGAAAACAAGTCAAATGCTCGTCTCTATGCTAACGAAAGGTAACAACCCTTAGATCTCGTATTGACAGAAACGAATTGGCTGTAATTGCTTTGTTCTGATTAACACGAGTCAACATTTTGGGACAAGGTAAAATGTCAGAGCCAACGTTTGGGCCACCCAGCGATAATTCACTTTGGAGTCATTGTGCGTTGGCCAAGGCCCCAATAACGAAATTGATGAACCAACTTCAAGATCTTTTCTCTAACAGTCCGATGTAAGCAACAAACACACACTTAACTGCCGTTTCAACATATTCCAAACTACGAGTGAACTTGAAGGTATTCAATTATCTCAGCCTGTTTTAATGTAAGATGAGATAGGACGACATTGTCTTTGCTTGTACTTTCGCCTACTGGAGGGTCGTAATCAGATCTTGATGATTTCAAGCGCTGTTTGCGTATGTTTCATCATTTTATGAGTTCCTTTCTTTGCATATAATGCACTCGCCTTTCAGTTCAATAAAATTCGAGATAACCCCTTTTTGTTAAGAACACTCGGAAACTCAAACCAACATTTGGCTCACGGTGAAACTGGTTGATTTCGAAACTGTGGTTTGACTTTGTTCGACTTTAATGTTCTTCTCTGGTGACCGATCGACTAAGTGAGCTGGACAGACCGTCGCATTAGGAATGGAATCAAAAATTTAGCACGATTTCATTAGAACTGTAGTATACCAAAACAAAAATAGCAAACTTAAAGGAAGTTGAATGTAAATGATGTGCTGAATTTGTCCCCCAAACTATTGATTTCAGAAGCCTGGAGTGACCGATCGGCAGATTATGCATAATCCAAGCAACGATTACACAGGAGGTGATAGACGACACGAGATCATATGGGGACAGTCGTGCTCAACATCGTCCGAGGAATGCAAATTACTGGTGCTGACAATCGAAGCATATATCTCAACTCACATATGACTGGCGGGATAGTGGTAGGGTAAAACCTTACAGTCATGATGGAGGTAGTGGTAACAAGCCGGACAAAAGAAAAGTATCAGCACTCATATTGCTTTTTGCACTCTGTTCAGATTCACACAAGGAATACCTGAAAGCAGACAACATGTTGACTAGCAAAGTCAGTGACTTTGATGGCTAAGATATCATTATTATGTAAAAGTCAAAAATGAATAGTGGCTAACAGGAGAGGGATAGCATTTACTGCCAGGATTGAAAGCAAATAGTTTCCTTTATCATGTTTATCACATGATAGGTACTTTGGAGCTTGAAGTAACTTAGTTTCAAGAAGCAGGTGGTTCACACCAGTTTAAACGCTGACCACTAAACCCACGCTATCCGGAAGGAGAGCACAATGGGCAAATTCTTCCTCAGCTATGGCACTTTAAACGTGGGTACACATGTCATGTGTGAAGTTCCGTTTCAGAGGCCTGCGGGAAAGAATAGCTGTCGAAAAAAATTGTACTAACGTAGCGTATGTACCCTATTTCGACGGATTTTTCGTCAATTTCAAAATGACACAAGTTTGCAAGCATGGTCAATCACATCTTCGTAGAGTGACAAGGCCATTGAATAAGCGGATGTGATGGGATGGATCAACAACGGTTCGTCACGAGCTCCAAGAAGCAGGCCAATCGGAATGTGCCTCGGAAGAATGACACGGTTTATCCCTTGACTTCTAAGCTCCTAGTTAGGTAAAGTGCAGATGGAGTTTTGTGGACCTATAACATGTCATTCGATAATCAGTAGGAAAATGGTGGGTTGGTAGTTTTTGACCGTAGAAAAAGCAAAGCAGTTACTTGCAATTCTCATGCACAATCAAAACATCCAGTGTCAGCAGTTACCCGGTGATTTTTTCGACAAAAGTACTACTAACAGCTTGATATCTAATACAAACTACTGAAGTCTACGGAAATGAAAAGTTAAATTGTGCAAATGAAATTATATTGAAGATGAAAATTCACTAGCACACAACAACACGTTGCTTTTCGCGAAATACTGACTTGCGCAATAGTTTTGCTTTAAGGGGAGATTCGATTGAATTCAGCTACATCCTTCGTTTATCATATTACTTAACTACGTGGGTTGCACAAATGGTGTCTCTGTTTCTGCCGCGATGCAACACCTAGACGGAGGATACTAATCATAAGTTTACTGACATCCCTTCGAGATTCCATGACTGACTTCGCCGTCTCTCTTGTCTTCATGTTTTACTTGGACTCAGATTGGGCGCAACTTGCGAACTAAACTGATTTATTTGCACACCAATTCGGCTTCAAGAAGATGCTCAACTAAACTCCAGTTAAATAAGTCCTCTGAAGATGATTATATCGGCCTTGACAAAGAAAGGCTCTTACTCTAATTGGAGTGTGTGTAAACATAGGTCCGAGCTTTCCTACGCTGAATTTGTATTGATTACTGTACCGAATCATACTCCGTCCACAAACACGGTGTGCTTATACCAGGTTATTAGCCAACTGATGTGTCCTCTTGAGAGAATGTGAAATTAATGGACTTGGGAATCCATAGGGCGAACAAGCTACTTTTTCCCATGCAGTATCAATATCATCACTCAAGCTTATAGGAGACTTACGTGGTCCGCTGCTTAACCCTCCTCCTGTTTGGGTTGCCTGTTTGTTCGTCTGGTTCGAGGACTGCCTCGAGTTTACTTTGTGTGTATTGCAATATACGATATTTCGTTGATCGGAATTCTGTTAAGTTTACCTAAATATTGTGTCTATTTCATGTCTATGCGTCTGCAATTAACCCACACTTACACGTTAGTCGTTCCGTTGCGCTGGCCCACAAAGGTACTGTAGGTGGCAATGCGAGTACCGTTGCACATACCAAGTCAAATTATGGCTGGTAGCTGCATACCAGATTTGGGTGTATTTCGTTCGTCTTATGAGTGTTGCAGCTTACCAGGCCACATTTTGCATAAACTGTGGGCCTCAAATATTCAGCTGTCCACCCTTTGAATTGAAAGTAATGGGCATGCAGGTTGACATTTTTATGGCTTGAGAACTGCCCCTTCCTGTTCAATCTCCGGTTGCGTTCCCCAGGGTTCAAGCCTAGTAGAGGGCGTTCAGTTGGCTGCAGAAAAAGCATCTAGCACTACCTATTGTTCGCAAATGGCCAACAGTACTGAAATTGTGTGCTGTTATTTGTTATCCCGGGGACCGATAACGCAGTGAACCGCTTGACGATAAGTCGAGGATAAATTGATGGACAGTCCTGCGTGAAATGGTCTGCAGTAACTTGTCATCGATGGACTGTCAACGTACCGTGGTGTGTCGAGGGTAACACTTTGAACCAAGTTGTCACTTTATTATTATTGGACATAGATCATGACCACAGAAGTGATGACTGATAACTGTATTTTGCAAATAGACTGATTCGTCGATTGCTAACGAAATGTAAGACCGTCGTTGAACAACCGTTCACAATTAGACCAAAGGGCTACAGAATTCACTTTATGTAGCTTACAAATCATGAGGCTGTTGAAATCTCGTTGAGAGCAACTCTTTGGTCTTCTTTGGGCCCATGAGGTGAGTGTGACCTTCCCTTCAGTTTTCTTCAGCCTTATATTCTGAAAAAATCGTTCAGCTGTAATACCCTTTCGGTGCCTAGCTGCTATACCACCCGAAGGAAGCACGACAGTTCCAGTTGCCCCAGGCCTAGACGGGGAAGTCGAGACTTTCCGATCAGTAAATTCGCGCCCTAACCACTTGGTCCGCCTAGCCCCGTATTATATATTCTACTTGAATATCAAATTGTACGCGAATTGACGGAATACACTAACTTACGGTATTATACTGCTGTCAACTAGAGACTTAAGTGGATCCCTTGCTTATGGCATTCTCTAACTCAGTACGGCTTAATGTTGCCTGTAATGCAATTAGCAAATTTCGTATAATTTAGTGTTCAAGCATAACATAAAGATGATGGAGATTCAAACGCTGTGCCTATCTTATGAATTCCAAGAAGAACGAAACCGGCAGTTGACTGTTGAAGATTTTGGGAGTAATATGTCAAACCAACGAAATAGACTACGGTATTTGGAATACCGTGTCAGCTGAAACATCAGACGGCCCCTGCGAAGCACATTCAGCTGAAAAATACCATAAACAACTTCTTTCAACTCCTCCGTTCACACCAACGTGGTTCGGAAGTGAGCTGTTGTATTCTACTCATTCTTAGAGATAGCTGTTTGCACGGATGTAATATTCGCCTAACCTGTTCCACGTGGTACCCAGGTCTGGGAAATTCAAGGGCAAGGGAAAATAAACAGCCTGGCGGTTTTTCGGAGCGGATGCTAATAAAAGCACGTTTGGCGAGGAGAATAAGTGTGTCATTTTAAGGGACAGTGAATACTTGGATTGGTAACAAACATTACACGGTGGGGTTTAGTTGGTACACCTGAACAGCTAAGTTCCATTCAAGCACACACAGTCACAAAGTACAAATTCAGCCGGAATGCTTACCAACAATTTCCAGGTGGACAATATTGTTGTTTCCCATGGTAAGCGAACGCAAGTGCTCGGCATCCGCAAAATCATTGGTGGAGACTGTATCAAGATTGTTGTAATCCATGCTTAAATGCTGAAGGCAGAAAAGAAGCCATTTAGAATATTTCTAAACGCCAGTAAAGACAATTCATTCAGACCTGGAATCACCTGACTTTCAAAGCGTTACCAACTTGTTTCGGTGGAGGAAAGCAATACCGTATATAGCCACAAAGTAAGAAGTGCGTCTTGGGGCAAGATAATCCAGGCTTACTCATCACCTTTAGAGCGACATTGCCATTCGTTGATTTGGAGTTTGAAAGTAACCATAATTCAAAACTCTACCCTGGCCGTGACAAGAGTGCTTGTTAGGTTTTCTCCGGTAGGCTAGATTTTGAACTATTACTGATCACCTATTATCAAAACCAACTTCAATACTATCCAGAGCAATGGTTTTCCGGTCAAATCCATCATGATTCATTGCTCAAATCGTACACTGAATGGGAACAGTGCGCAGTCAAGAGTCCATACCAGTTATCGCAGATTGTATAATTACTATAAAACCCTTTCGTCCTGCACCAACTAGTCATCACTCACCTGTGACAATATTTAATCCACAATACCAGGACGGACTACACAGTAACAGCGAAAGCGACCCAGTTTCATAGCCCACTAATACGGCGATTTCAGATATCTGGATAAAAACCGAGGCATTCGGTAATTGATAGCAGCACAATCAGAATGTGCTGAGTTCGTGAATTGGGCGAATAACTTGAGTCTTAGAAAATCCACCGAAAGGCCTCCTCAGGACTATGCTAGTAAGTGCTTTGGTGACACTCGGTTTCGTGATGCGTTTGAAAAACCATTAAATGCTCTACATAAGACCAAACTGAAAGTAAGTCTGACGTTCCAGAGAGTCATCGAATGCCTAATTTCACCTAAGTATCGTACAGCAGTTACGCTACGGTCTATTTGTGCTTCTGGGAAGTATGATCAAACTCATGAACCGACCACTGCGTGTTCGATATAAGGTGAGTGTTACAGACCGCCGACTGCAACAAAGAGTTGTTCTGATCGCATATTCATTTTTTTATATCCCGCAGAGACATCTCTCAGAAAGGAAATCACCATTTCAGCCAATAGATAAAAGATGAAGCAACCGGATGGAACCCAAAATAAATTTGTTTTAATCACAACTTACTTCCAGATGCACCAACTGTCCGGTGGCTCCAGTGGGAAAACCGGAGAAGGCGTTTCTGGATAGTGTTGCAGAATTTATGGACGGCATTTTACGAAGAAGGTCATCCTGAGTGGAAGATGAGGCATCAGTAAGTTCTGTGGTGGCAGCCATGTAAATGTGAGGGAAACAAAGCAAGCACCAGACAGAGCAGTCAAAATACGCACAATCAAAAATCACCTGAACCACGCAGAAGTCGCTGTCACGACCTACGATGACTGAACATGAGTAAATCTATCAGTATCTTACAATTTCTGTAATTCGGTTGGTGGTAGAACCTTCAAAAGATATCCTGGTTACCCTAAGCATTGGAATTACAACAACAACAACAAAATATTCTGTGATCGTCGAAAAGGACTAAACTGGATTTAATTGGTTTCCGACAAGACTATGTTTAGCTTCGTGGTCGACACCTAAAATGAGATGCATGTGAATGTCTGTATTGCACACTGCATCCAATATGAAACAATGGTGTATATTCATGAGCAAGAACATCTGCACACAGAGGAATATGTGATTGTAATATTGATCGCCGGCGACCACCCCATAGAACTGAAGCCCTAAATCTGTTATGTACACAATTCGCTCCGTTTTCTGAAAATTTACACTTCTAAGACCCTCTGGTTTCATTTTCCACTTCTCCCCTTTCCCCATACGTATATACTTCAGTATTGTGGCATAACATATTGTGGCAAAGGCATTTGAAAGAAGCTCTTGTATTGTATTATCTTTAAGGGAAAAGGCAGTAAGTATGATGCTGCCCACCAAGCGTGGTGTTGACGTTTGTTCTGGTGGATTCGAATTTTTATTCCCAAATCGACCACTCTGATAGTTAACAAACGAAGCCGCTCCCTGAGAAAGATTACTTCTGGCCCATCTTCTGAGGAGCCTCTTTAGAAGAAAACAGTCATACGTAAATGTATGTTTACCAGTGATTGCTCTTCCCCAGTTTATTTTGGAGTGACTTGGGAGTGGTCTAACTACCACGCTTCCAAAAGCTTTTGACTGAAAAATGGGAATAAGGTTATTTCATCCGTACAGCTGATTTGACGAGGCCGTAGGTGAGTTATGGACGACTGTGAAATGTTTGAAGTGATGAAATCGAAGATTTCTGAACATTCACATCCATGTTTTTTGGAATTACCCCCTTTATTATTTGAAACCCTTTTAATAATAACAAAATAACTAAGTGAAAAGAGCGCGACACATTTTTCAGAAGGCTCACCTATCAAGACCACTGCCTAACTAACCGAGCTCGTTTGTTTTAATGTCAATTCTATTAAATCATTTTGCTTTCTTTTTCTGCAAAAGTGCGCATTATGAGTTAGTTCTAGAAGAATCTGATTTAATATGGATGGTTAGGTTAAATTAGGTCGTTCCACTGTAACACCCTGTCGGTTTCTAGCTGCCGCACTAAGAGGGCTGAGATACTGCCAGGTTGCCCAACTCTAGACAGGAGCGATAGAGATGTCGGGGACATTCTAGCCTCCACCCCCGAGCTATCTCGGCTCCATTCGGATATGATCGATCGAAGTAAACAGGAGCCGCCGTCGAATGCAGCATGATATCTTAGATAGATTGAAAATGTATTAAAACCCAGCTGACCCTGTTACGTTTCTCAAAGAAATTCATATGTACTCATTCGGACGTTTTGAAGTATTTCAACGCGATTAATTCGTTTCAGCTGTTAGATGCTTACATCTAAGGCACAAACCATCCTTTCTGACAATCTTTCGAGGTGCTATTCGGATTTTTCATTTTATTCAGGATAACTTCAGTAAGTAATGGATCGTCCGTTAGCTCACTGGCTTCGGTTACTCATATGCGAACCATCTTTATAGTAGAGCAATCAACGAAGGACAAATCAACCCTACGAAATTGGCCTCATCTCGCAAATGGATAGACACACTGATTGGCTAGCTTATCAATGAAAATTCAGGCAAAATCACGTTTAGTAGTACAAAACACCAATCTTGGATTTTTTTCTCGGGTAAAAATATCCGGATATTGGCCGCAGTTTAAAAACTTTCCTAAAGGAGGATAGACACGTATCTACGTCAAGTTAAGATGTTCATCGAAGCTGTCCGACTTATGCAATTAAACCAAACCGGTGCACGCCCTAAGAACACCTTAAATTAAAGTCCTTAAATTAAATTTAAATTAAATTAAATTTTACCCACAAAATGCCGCATAAACTACGTGCACGTCTCAGTGGGAAGAAGGCATCCTTAAGGAAACAGGCAGTTGTGTACTATGGAGTGCAGGTGCCAAAACGTAATTCGGAAAATTACGGTCTCATGATGCTAACGGCTGTAGCGGCCTTGAAGTTCGAACTGGTAGCCAATGTGGGTGTGTCATTTTGACATGTTCGTTTTGTTAAATGAAGATGTAAACAAGATTCGACGACAACACGAATTACGGATAACCAGTCCATCCATCTGATTTGACAGTCTGGTTTCACATTCGTTTCGTGTTTGACTTGGACCATTGTTTAGTGCAAATCGGTCGCTTGTCTTCCATCCTAATTTTTATGTGCGCACTTTGATATTGCCTGCAATTGCAAAGAGTTAACTAACATCTTGCACCCGAGTTTGTCGCCTATCCATACATCAATGGGAAAAAATCAACTAAGGTTACCATCAATGATAAAAAGTGGAAAAGCTGTGCACTTCAAACGTTTACAGTAATGACCTCAACCGTGTCAGGTATGAAGACAAAAACGTCACACTGACCGAAAAAAGCACGTGCAATCTGACGTCGTTACCACAGGTGCATTATCTACATAAAGTAATCCCGCTCAAAACTTTAGCCATCTGTTTCTGGAAGAAATTAAGCAATGCACTTTCCCGTTGGGCAACCTTAAAAGGAATAAATGCGCGCGGACATGCCTTCAACTTTGGACGCATTCTAACTATTTTAGTTTGAGTGCATTTCCACAGCAAATGGGCACGCAACGTGATAACTTGAATTTGGTACAAGTTCTCTAAGGATCGTACTGCAAAGCAAATCACTATTGTAAAATCTCTGCTGAAACCTCTCTCTATTGAAACCTACCTACTGAGGTATCCGGTCCAACGTGGGAAAAAGCTGGTATTGAGCAAAATGTTGATGAAAATATCGGAGTGAGCTTTTGTACGTTGCACGCACGCCACGATGTTTCATATTTCTCAGATATCAATATCAGCTTTTTCCACATTGAGGTATCACGGAGCTCTTCATCGGAAAAAATCCCTTATATAATTAAAAATGACCGGATTTGAGGCTAAGTTGTCCCAATAGTGTTCAGACTCTGACATGAAACCCAAAGCTTCGTGCATTTCTCAAAATACTTTAACTAGCATCGAGTGTCAAAATATAGGTCTTATCTTATAATATCTTAAAACTTATGAATATTGTAGGTTCATTCCAAGTGATCTGTTGAAATATCTTTCAGAAATGCCAGAAAATCATTACAAGAAAGAGATGTGCGCGGCAAATGATGGGTGGTGAATATTTTGGTTGTAGGTGTCGTCAGCTTTCACCTGCGAGCGCAAGAGCTTGGAATACCGTCTACCACAGAGACACCATTAACGAGTGCACCCAATCCTTGTCGGTAGGGTCCAATGACAGAGCTAGCCAGAATTCTAGATACCCAAGACCAGATTGCATATTGGTTTACGTGATCTGGTTCAATAATGCATAGGTTTAAGTTTATTCAAGATGATGTTAGTTTCATAGCTCTTTGAGGCATGCTCTGAACTTGAGACGTTTCCCATCGATCCGGTCAACAGTTACTGTAAAGTAGTTTTGGTTTCATATCTGTAACTAAAAAACAGACAACCAAAAGTTAGGAACTATTCTAGAATCTAGCGTCTGGCAACTTTTGATCACCAGTCCAGTACGAGAAATCTCCCCGTACTCGATACAGTTACAACAAGTGACGACCAGAAGAGCTCTTAACTCATCGGATAAATATCACTTGACTCACCGGTAGTCGCGTTATTTGATTTCCCTCGATGTTCAGTTCGGTAAGCTGCTGGCACTGAGCGAGTTCAGTCGGAAGTCTTGTCAGCTGATTGTATCTAGAAGAAAAAAATAAAAGTAACAGTAAGAAGGGTCCTATCACATCGAACCACAGTAAAACGAAGAGCTTAGAGCAACATTTTGAGTAGTTGGTCACGAAATTTTTTATTTCCTTCCTCAAAAAACAGAAGTTGGTTGGGTGAAAAGCTTGCGTCTTCGATTCTGTAACAACTCAAATCATCTTTTGACCCCCTGAGTATCGTTAGAGAAGTTGGGTTAAGCGATATCATTAAAGTTCTAGTTCTTACTTTCTACCAAGATCGTTTGTATGTGTCTGGATATGCTTCGTAATTTTTGCATTTCTTCTTCGATATTGAATTCTCTCAACTTGCGTGAGAGAACACTTGTCCAAAAACTGGCGTGAAAAAATAGTGCGTACCTAGTACGGGAGTTTTCGCCATCCACGTTGTAAGGACACGATCTTGGTAAACGTACACTTTGCAGCTACTGTTTACCTATGCAACGACTAATGAATTAACTCGTCTCGCAGGATAAGCCATACAAAAAATCGTAAATCATTCAGTCGTGTCGTCCGTTCGGTGTCTAACTGCCATGTCACCAGAAGGAAACACGAGGGCTAGGATACTACCAGGTTTTCCAAGCCTGGACAGGGGAAGTCAAGAGGTAGAGGTCGTGTTCGAACTACAGATCTTCCGATAAGTGAATTCACACCCCAACTACTGAGCCATACAAATATCAAAATATAGTGAAATATAACCACTACCGAGCTGCATTTTGAGTATTTAACTTGGTTTAATGACTTCAGTGGATGAAAAATCCACGGTCGAAAAAAAGTTGCAATTTAATAGACTGTTCATCCACATGTGCCGTGTTGGCAAACCAGCTGACTGTGAGCACCAATCGACCAACAGAGCACAGTAGCCGGTAGCTTTTTTAACCGCTTGTACGTGACACTCGTTTGTGCACTTATGTTGCAGTGAGGTGACAAAGGTCTCGATGAAATCCCCGTAGACTGGTAATAATGATAGGGCGGATCTGTCAAGTACAAATCAGCCACAACATATAGTACACTTCAGTACAAGGGTTTGCGTATACAGTTTCAGTAAAGTATGGTTAGAGGTTGATTTCCTCCATACTTTGCCCGTCAGTTGGTGCGACCAATCAGTGGTCCCATCCGCGTAAACGGTTGCCATAGGAGCAAGGTGCACTACATCCACGCGTAAGCATGGTCGGCCCAATTAGCGAAAAGCATTTCATCGCTGCGCTAGGGAGGAATATGGATGTCCCTTCCAATGATAAACTGACGGCCAATATCGGTAGTCATAAGATGGAACCAGAACTGCCGATAAACCCTAATGATCGGCGATAACCCTATATTGCCACAAAGGTGTGTCGCTGGATCTAAGCAAACCTGGTTATAAAAAGCGTTTTCCAAACCGCTTTGTTTGCAAATAGCACGGGTGCGAAACTTTCTTCACTAGTTTTTTCTACCACAGACCTGAACATAGTTCTAGTGATTACGGAAACCCAGCACACTTCAAAGCCAATCAACCGATTAGGATGGCAGAGGCACTCAGTAATCGCACAATGGAGTTGAAATATCGAAAGTTACGACGTGTCCATAGTGGAATAAAGTAATTGTGCAGTTGAGTTGAGAGTACCGGTCCAAACTTTTGAGCCCTATTTAGACATCCTGGGGTCTCAGCGAAGCTGAAAAATTATCCCACAAAACTTTTCAGAGGAACGCTGGCTTCAGCGAACAATCAAATTTGGTGAGCTGCAAAAATATGAGCGTAGATCAGGACGGATTTTGGCTTGAGCACATATGCAACAAAATGCAACATTTTGGCGTAGAAAGCTTTATTCTACTTGAAACTGCTTTGCAGCTGAGAGCATTGTGCGGATAATGGCACCGACGGCAGAAGGATTCAAGTTTGCAGTTTGTACTCTTGTCGCAAAACATTTTGTTGAAAAAGTTGCTTTAATAGCACTCAGGTGAAGTCCTAAGAAAACTGAGAAAAATAACTGGAAAGAGCCGGTTCGTGATTAGGATTCGTCTTTCTGTAACCAGATTTGGACGAAGGATCAAAAATGCTCTCAGGACGTGATAAGTGTGATAGGGCAAACAATTCAGCTTTTCATATCCAGCGTGGGAGAACATGATACGTATACCGCAATTCTCTCGATTAGTGAAGACTACCGATTGGTGTTTAATAGGAGATGAAAGGCGAAAACAGTGGCAGGTATCGAGTGTTCATCTCATTAGACAGGGTTGTGGCAAATCAATGTGGAATCCGAGTGAACATGTACAGTGTGAGGCAGCGCCCATGATAGCTCAGTTGTTGGGGTGGTGCCCCGTAGGTGAGAGGCCACGGTTGCGAATCCCACCAATAGACTCCCTTTAGGTTCTTGTTATACGTACTTGGGTCCGGTTCAAAGAATGTGACCTCACCCAAGTTAAGGCATACCACAGTTTTATAAGGTGTCCAGATGAAACTTATAGGATGAAGTGATGGGCAACTAATGGTGTCCAATGTCGACCTACTAAGACGTTCAGATGTCCTGAGGGGATGTGTGCAGCACATATATTTCGTATCGTAGGTGTAATTTCACATGAGATAATCTTTAGGTCTCCTTGAGCACATTGAAGGATTCATTTCGAATGATATTACTGATTTTATTGGCACATTTAATGGGAGAGACAACCGAACAACAAAAATGTATCCAAAAGAAAACTATTACACACACATTTCTCTTGTTTAGCCACCACAGATAAACGAAGTCACCCCGTGAACCACCAGTAGTACGGATCAGGTAAACTAAAAGGCAGCCAGTGTTTGTGCTTGAGATTTCCATTTGGGCAATCTAACAATCCACAATAGGCCCTTTTAGATATCTGGAGTATATTGACATCTGATCCACTTTGAAATTCACTCATATAGTCGGGAAATTCACTGGTTTGTCCATGCGTTGGAGACCCAGATGAATAATATGCAACTATCAAGAGACAAGTTATCCAGATAATTTAGTGGCAGAGTATCAACACTGAGGTGGGCGATCTGTAGTTCGATTCTGTTTCCAAGCAGGTCGTTTCGCTCATACTCTGTAAGTGGGTATTTCGAAATGCGGAAACTTTTGAAGGAATACGAGATTAAAAAATAATTTTCCAAGAGGATATTCAGGAATAAGTAGGATATACCCTGAACGATAACCCTAAGCCCAAAATTATCAAAAGCGCTATGACACCGAGAGCGTCCTCGTAAATTAAGAGGTAGTAAAATTTAGCCGCAAAACAAAGTTGTCTGTCTAGTTGTGTGTGCGTTCAGTCTATAAGCATATTACAAACAAGAGGCATCAGAGTAGGGCTACTGTAACCATTTTAGAAAACGCACTTAATTAATTTCATCTTCGCTCTGCAACTGTTGCGTTTTGCTGACCAAATTAACTCCGAAAAAATGTCAGAAGGAGATACCTACACAGCCCCGGACATGTGGACAAAGTTTGCTACTTAAAAAGGCGGACCGACTTCTAGTCGGGGAGAAGTTAGTCAGTTGCTTTGGTCTAGTTCATGCATATGATTAGCCCAGAAACCCGACCACCTGAAAAAAGCGAGGGCAATTAGTAATTCTACAAGAGCATCACGAAAAATCGGGAACAGCCAATCCGTTGAGCTTAACATTTCGCAAAACTTCATTATCGGCCAAACGTTGTCAGTGGGCAGGTATTCTCAAACAAACACCTCGGTAAGACAGTGGTAACAAGTTGAAATTAATGGTCTCATCGTTATCCGTATTCCACTCGGACTGTGGGAAACAACGCGAAAATAAGCCTTTATCGTCGACTTAAAAGTAAAGCTTCAGCCGAAACACGACCAACCACGGGCTGTTTATAGTACCAAATCATGTAAGCATAAATATGTTGCAACAAAGTACGTTTAACTGATTTTTTTAAATTTCTGAACGCTACTCCACATGAATGAAACTACCCACTTCACTAAAAACATCTGTTGATGTGTTTCTCGGTTTTACTCTTTTTTAAAACAAATCTACACCGAAGTCTGTACAGAGATGATAAATAAAAGACTGTACTAATGTTTTACTGCGACCTAGTAGAGCGAAAAAGAACTAGTGCCGTGCACCTCCATTGGTTTCGGAATCACGCTTAGACAAATGGACAGGTCTGAATTCATCAAACTTTTATTCAACGGAGGGAAATGTCGGGACGCTAATCAGCATCTTCTAATTCACTCTAAGCAAGACTGTGGATGTGTGTGAGCCTAATTTGTTCGTGCCGTATACTCGACGTACGCGCTGTATCGATTGTCTCATCCTGTCTTTATATGCTTGGTGGTTGTTGATAAGACTGCGTGTCTTCAGTTTTATACCTAATTTAAATGAGAAAGCAGTGTCAGCTGCAGACCGACAACCTCCGAAATCCGGATGTCGACACTATGGTTACAGTATGGTTACCAACAACAGAAGATTCTGAGTCAGATGGGTAAGTGAAACGCATGAAGTCAAACACCCTAATAGAGGTAAGGGGATGAGCACGGTCATCTCAACTAAATCTTCTTCCGAAGAAGACAGCGGTTGATAGGTACTAGATCTCACGGACGAGCTGAGTAAGTGAAGCACTTACTCAGTAGACCCTGGTTCTGTCTGCAATAATTTCTGTGACTTCTAGTCTTTCAAGTACGGTTTTTCGCCATTTATATGGCAGGATACAAAACTGAACACATAGAGATTATTTGGAAAGGACGCTTGATGTTCAATTTAGAGTAAACTTCAGATTTCAGTCAGAAAGACACTGAAATGAGGAGGTCTGCAAAGTCAGCGCAACAAACCACTACGTTGCCGAGCATCGCAACCCACGAGCGAGGCATCCAATGACGTCTGTACTTGTGAAACATTCGTGCTCGTCGTTCGGTTTCCCCTGAGGAAAGAAACTACAACTGCAACATAAAAGTCTGTAGCCGTGGTTCATTGTGTATATGATGGGTTTTGAGAATGGGATCTGTTCTAAAAGTTGCCTAATAAACTGGGATGAAAATGTCTACTTGAGAAACAGTCAGAAATGAAAAGATTCATTTTCATAGTATGATATTCACTAATATTTCTTTAGATTTGATGGTGACGATCAGACTACCGGAAGCCACTGATTGTTGGGGACTTGGCGCTTTATCATGTTTTCTTCTACTTAAACACTAAATGATTCGCCAATCGTATTCAGGATCGCTAGTATTCACATTTATACACCTACGATAGGCTTATCACATGGCATTACGAGAGGATAATTATCACCATCATCGACATGACACGAAGTGATGGTGAGAAGGAAATCATGCTTTACAAACCTGCAGAACATCAGCTCTCCTCAGTGATATCATACAAGTTGTATGGAGAGGACTTGGCCTTTAAATAAAACATTTGCTTTTATTTTCTCTCCACAAAAACCCTAAAATGGTCATTAGAAACCAAGCAGCGGACCAAAACTGATCGGTCTCTGAACAAAGAAGAAGACATGAAGTTTACAAAGTTGAACAGATTACTGCACGTCTAACCGCCAACCCACCGAAAAACGTCACCCCATCGACTGACAAAATCATATTACAAATATAAACTGTAATTCATTCAGCTCTTCAAAACACAAACGCATCCTCAGTTTACTCTACCCAAAACTTGTCCAACAAAAGAACAGAGGATAAAAATTCTTGATGCATCGTTTTGCCCGTATCACGACTTCTGTATTAGGACTTATCCAGACTGACTAAGTAGCGAGATGTTTTATCAGATTACTTGCACCATTGAATCCTTGAAGTGTAACTTTAAAACCTACCAAGCCGATAAGATGTGCCCAAATTCAGTGCGGGTGAAATTCAGTTTGAAAGGTGCGGATCTGTTGTCGTCAACTTGTTGTCCACAAACACTTGAAGAGATTGTTCACCAATTCGTTCCGTATTGACCGATTATTAAAAGTACACTTTATGTAGCTGCATCTGGATCGAAACTCTCAGATTTTTTAATCAAATTGTAGTTAATCACACCAAAAAAGTAGGAGTTCACGACGAACATCATTCTTCCAAAAGGAGTGTCAGCCGTTTGGGTGTGGTTCTTGGTTTAACAAGCTGCTGACTTATCCAAACATTTTGAAAAGTTTCGGGACCGATTGAGAAGTCATCGTTTCAGAAGGGCTTGGTAAACAATCTGTAGTTTTTAATTACGCAACGTTTCGCTTTTGACACAAAATTAATTGGCCTGATGAAGTTTTCGTGTCAAAAGCGAAAGTTATCCAGATATTATTCTGACTGTTGTTGGGTTGTTAGGATCCCCTGTATTAACCATTGATCCCTGTTAATTCTAAAACCATGAGAACGGCGCTTCGTCAACTGATTACATTCTCACTTTGTCTCTGTTCCATAACCACTCGAATTTCAGTTCCGCTAGATAATACCCATCGATTTCCCCTACGCTCATCGATGGATTATAGCAGGCTCCCCTTTGTGGAAGACAGATAAGTTCCATATTGAAGCCAAACTCATACTCAAACTAAAAAACACAAGGACTTCCAAGAACTCGCTTATACGAAGTCAAGCTCTGTACGGCTGATTTAACGTATGCATGTATCAGAATAGTTGTTTCTTCCTCCGCCAAACAACTGCCGAAAGCTAATAAAGCCTGACCGAATACCTCCACCGAGGTCACGAACACAGGAACGTAAATCCGTTCTCGAATTACAGTCACTAAACTGTAAACTAAGCTGGTACATGTTTCAAAAACGGTTCAAATTGTGGTGGTGCCCCACTTTGCAAGGTGCCTTGTAAGCTTGATGGCGTGTCAGTTGATCGATGTGACTGTCATTGTTTTATCGAGTCCGATCAAGTGAATTATGGATGAACAGTTTTTCGTTTTTTTTCTATCTGGTTAAGCTTTCGAATGACCCCATTAGACGATGTTGCCATTTGACAGTTACCAAATTACTGAGTCTCCATGAGAATTAGAGAAGTTAGGCATCTGGTTTCTAACCTCTGCTGCTCTTTTGGTTTATTCAACCGAGTGCATACAATAAAATGAACAATGAATGAGCGCTTGAGCTTTAAGCCTGGATGTGTTCCATTGTGGTCAATACAAACGATGCCTATTTCACCTCTACGTCTAGGTGGACGTATTTAAAGTTCCTTACAAAGTGTTGTTTATTCTTATTTCTGTACAAGAAGAAAAATGTTGAAGATCCGCTAAAAATTCGAATACTAGAAATGCATTGATTGCTACCACCACGAGTATTTTCTAATCCAATGAGCTAAAGAGGTATCAACTCACAAGTATTCGGGGGCAGCTGTGCGGTTGGAAGAGACAGTCGCACTAGAACCACACAGGCATCAATTGGTATCTCAGTCGGCTTGGTAATGAAGCAAATGCGTTGGTGACGGAAAGATTGCAAAGTCCCGTGCACCTAACTAGTTCAGGCATCTCAGTTCTACGTGTAGAACGAACCATATACAGAGAAATACTAATTTAGCTTCCATAAGCCTAATGTTAGATGTGTTGAAATACGTATGTGTACACGGAAAATGACTAACAAATTACATGACTCCGGAATAATGTATCTGAAGTAGCCATGGAATTCAAACAAAGTACTTCGAAAATTCGCTATAAAAACAGCGTTCAGTGAAGTATCGAGTCATCCTGTTAAATGTGACTCTGGCATCTGTAAATTTGAACGAGAAAATGCAACAGCCCCTAAGATAGCCCAAAAGCATCTTTCAGTTGCAGAGGTCGTTACAGGTTACCAATTGAAAAATATTAGCCTACCGTGTGGAGTTATGGTACGCCACACAGCACAGACTGACGACCAGAAAATTTCACAGCTTGTATTAGGATGTTTTTCATAACAGGCAATGACCGAAGGTTATAACGGGATAACGCACTGAAAAGTGGAGTTGACGAATGTAACGCATGGGACCAAACAATGCAATTTCAAAGTTTGCAGAGATATTTTGGCCCAATAGTTTAATAAAACAATGAGATCTAGGCCAGTTGGTTATACGGTGGAATTCACGATGCTTCAGACTACAATCAATATCAGTCAGGTATCTACGTCAAAGTCCCCTAACATTTTGGAGCTTTGTCATCTCTTCCTCCACAAGACAGTTGATAGAATCGTCCATTTCAAAACTTATGCGTTGCTCTTTGAATCACGCACAGCAGTTGAATTCGCTCGCAACAGCATCGTGAAGCTGAGACCTGACCGATAGCGTTTGGTTTACTCCCATCGTTGAGCCTTCCATTTCATGGTCAGGTCTAAAGGGAAGTGGGGGCCTACCAGCCCGAGTGTGTGGAGATTACGCATTACGGTCTAAATCCTGGCACCACGCCTACCAGCCCGAGTGTGTGGAGATTACGAATTACGGTCTAAATCCTGGCAACGCTAACAGTATGTGCCTCGTGGGTAGCACCAGAATCTTTATTTCGACCGTGCTGGATAACCTGCCAGTGCACACGGTCAACCGTTGGCCGGTTGAATTGTACGATCCATAAGGCTGATCTTTACTAACCTATCCGCATCGCCGCATACTTAAACGTGCACATGATGAACGTCTAGAGGGAGTACCTAACTGCCTCTGCACTTCCATCTCAGAGGACAGTACGCCTTTACCCCCAGATCATCCCCAAATAGAGTTTTTCTTGAAACAAGGAATCGTTGCTCTCCGTCAGACTGCTCTTCTTTAACCTTCCTAGTATGACTGAACCTTGAAAAACTGAGTTAGAGCCAGTGTAGCTTGCAGAATAATTATAGTAATGAAGTCCTACCACCAGGACAGGTTGAGGGCGAAGAATATACACAAAATTATCCCTACCGCGCGCAGTAACTTGACTCGAAGACGGTCAGTTATTGTGGGAACCTTATCATTGCTTTTTTTTCTCGTGGAAAGAAACAATATGTCCTGATTTTCACACACCGCGAATTGGTAACGAGCTCGAGAGAGCCCATGATTTTTGAACTTCTGGAGTCAGTAAATATGCAGTATGTATATTACGTAAGTTAGACCGATTAACACAAAGCGTCTTAGCAATGCAATCGAGCGGTCGATATTCCCTTTCGTCCTGCGTGGCCAGATCAAGTCAATCAGATGAACACACAGTCAGTTGTAACTAAGGGATGTAGGTGCTTGAACCACAGGTAAGGTCGCAAAACACTTCTCGACACTCAGCATTCAGCTTGGGAAAACTGGTTCAACAGGTCAGCTGGCAGCTTTCACAAACGAAATCGGTGTTGAGTGTAACATAGTTCGCTTCGGCTGCAGATAGCTCATGAGTTAAGGCACGAGCCAATAACCAGTAAGTTATGGTTCGAACCCAGCATGGTTTTCAATAGAATAGCCTGGCAGTAGTTTGGCTTTCGTGCTTATTTTAAGTTGCATGGCGTCACCTCACCAAAAAGGTGCAACAACTGATCAATCTAATATTTTGTCTATTAGCATTCCTTTCGGATTTATGGCTCTTAAAATTACCTGTCTGTGGTCCTGAAATCAGCAGTCCTCATTGAGATACGGTTAACCATTACCAATATACAGATGAGAAAATTGTCAGTACTTATTACAAATTTTAACCCAAAAAACGGCCACAGCAAGCCCCAAGAGATGATCCTTTTGGAAAAGCATTTCTTACGCGAGGCAGGATTTCGGATTCGGCGAAGAAAGCATTAATAAGCCCGTATTTCCTCTACGATACTGGAGTACCGAACTGGCCCTCATTGAATCTACAAAACAGCTCCCAATCTCTCCAGTAATAAAGAAAGCGTATGCTCAGTTTGGCCCTCTACTGAGCTACAATCGTGTACAGCTCAAGAATCCAATGATATGCAGGCGGCCTTTTCTCGAGTCACTAACACCACTAAACCATTAAGTGTGAGGATGAGGGATGTATGTGTACAATATCGTGGTAGTAATACAAGGATTGTACAGAAGAAAAGTGGTGGGTTTTTCGCGAAAGCATGTGTTCATTTTGGAAGGAGTTGTGTTCAGCAATCGATTTCAACCAGAGTGATGACATCGTGGTTGTAGGGTTAAGAGACAGGTTCGCGCACTTATGTTGATAGGTCTAGTGTTCACGTGCTATTGTTTTCTGTCTTTTCTCAATCAATAGGTGTTTCCCCACAAGTTAGTTTGCTTTTGTTTTCGTGAAAAGCCGCACTTTGGATGCAGTAAAACTATCTCACAAGTACCAATGCCCTTCTCCTTTCCCCGAAGGTAAACTGACAAATGTACAGACAACTAATAATTCCGGATATCACTTTTCAATATTCTGACACCCCACCGGACGTCACTGTTGTACTTATACGTACACACGTGCTAGAGATTGGACGACCGCAGAAATTTTCGCGACCTTACTGCGAATATTTTATGTATATGTAAATTGTATGTTATAGAATATATATTATATTTATCCAGGTTGCAAACATGGGCTGGGATATTTAATTAAAATGTTCAGCAGCGTATGGGAGTTCCCCAAAGGCCAGTCATTAGCGGAATCACGCCACCATACTGATATATATGCTGGAAACTAAATAACGTAGCTAAAGAGGAGAATATTCCATGAAGTATCAAGACCATGCGCCAAAAAACTCACTTAATCCCAAGTTG
The DNA here is from genome assembly GCF_000715545.1 of Opisthorchis viverrini. NCBI lineage: Eukaryota > Metazoa > Platyhelminthes > Trematoda > Opisthorchiida > Opisthorchiidae > Opisthorchis > Opisthorchis viverrini. The sequence continues at coordinate 634,615 of NW_008751862.1, forward strand.
TTGCAGTTGTTTCAAGCATCCAATTGAGGAAGGAAGTTCACCGATGCAGTTGTAGTCAAGCAAAAGGCGTATCAGTTTGGTACAGCTTGCAATGGCTGAAATATGAATCAGAGACGGCACTAAAACAGTCAGTTTATTGCCACAAACGATGGACTTATGAGTTCGTCTAAACCAGTAGGATTTTCAAAAAACTACGAGATGTTTCCGAATCAAAATTGCGATCGCGTGGAATAAAATATTTTAATGAGTTTGAATGGCACAAAATCAAAACACTCAGTTGCAGCGGTATTTTAGTATTTGGCCGGAGAATGTATGGGAATCAGGCCTTCGTCAGTCTGTCCAGAAGGAATCTAATGAGCACGACTTCACCTACCAGCCAACCCAATACCCACATCAAATTGGAGGGTTCCGACGCTAGGAGCGTGTTCAGGGTAGAATGTATGGAGCTTTAGGCGAAAGAATAAGACGAAACAGTATGGACGGATACAATTAATGATAGACCATTCAAAAGTATACAAATGATGGAAATATATGTAAGCTCTCATGCAATATACAAATCAGTTATCCCGGAAAACCGTGTCGGGGGTACCAGCAAGGGTGACCAAATCAGTCAATTCTCTGAAGCCCAAGTCAACTGCAGTCTATCCAGGCTGTTTTTATACGCCTCATGAATAATATTAGGTACTGAGTGAAGAACAGTGACCGTGAGTGGCTGACGATACATCTTCCCAAAAAAATACTATTAGGTTTGTTTAACTCCCGGCCAACCAGAAAGATTTGTAAATCTAGTACCTGTTTGAGTATGGAAAAAGGTGCCCAAACGGGGTAGGTTCCACACTGCATGGCAGATAGGAAACAGTAATAATTCCCAGAATAATGCAGACCGTGATTTGAACTATTTGACAGGCCACGATAAATTTCTAGTTATGGGATATTGGTTGGGCTTAAAAATGTATACTACCAGCGTAGAGCGGTGACAGGGATACGGTTTCTTCATCAGCATTGTACAAACAACGAAAAAAACTACATAAACAGGGAGTATTTTCAAGCCACTAGCCAGGTCCCAGTTGCTGCATCATGTTGTTACGCTCTCATGCAACTGCGTGCAAGGCCCATATAGGCAAGAAAAAATGTAACGATGGGATAACCTCGTTTAGGGAGTTGTTGGGACAAGTCACTACCATCCATGTGGCGGGTGAACCACAAATTTTTTCGCTGTGGTTACGGTAGTCTGTCATCGGGGTAAAAATCAGAATGTGAACGGATGAGAGTTGGTCATTTTTTTACTTGACACCCACGAAAAGCTGATTAATATGCTATTCCAACGTATTTGAGAGAGTATGTTGTGAAGTTACCAAAACTACTGCTTCTCATTGCACTCCTGGAGAAGGGACGATTTAGCAGAAGGCCACGTGGTGAATACGCTTCAGTGGGTGTAGTATGTACCCCCTATATAGAACCCTCCTGAGATGTGTCATCGTCCCTCTGAAACTGGGTGCTTGGAGGATTGAAAAGCTAGTCGTGTGCAACTGAGTATGTGAAGACCATGTGATTTGCTGGGCTTACACGTTATGTTGAAGTTGTCATTCTCAAATCCCAGGTAAAAGGAAACCGTTGATCGATTAAAACAATGTTGGGTGGCAACAAGCAGGTCTGTCGATATTACGATGATGTCCTCAGGGTCTGCCCGAAGAAATAGCAACTAGGTTTCATACATCTATTTGTACTGTAGTAGTCATCCCGACGTACAATGAAGTACAATCGTAGTAACAGTAATAGTAATGTTACTGGATGCAGATGTCGTAAGAACTATATGTTGGTTCATATTCTAGTGAGATTACATCTAAAATGCGGTCACTAGTTTTCTTACGTCATAAACCTTTAGTAATGTGAATTTCGCCAAGTAGTTTATGAACTAAGTCCCCGTAGATGCACACTATTGAAGTAAGCATGGGATAATGTGGACATCAATCAAGGTACCAGAAGTGTGGCAAAATAGTGGAAATTCCCAAATGTTTGTGCTTCCGGCATTGCAAGTGAACCGTCCTAAGAAAAAAATCAAAACAAAACACTTGATATACAGTAAAATTGAGGGAAAACCCTAACATATTCAGGTTCATAGCTCAGTTTCTTCGAAAAGGTGACAAATGTCCAAACGAGGGAGAGTCGCATTAGTCAGTCACTCGGTTGCAGAGGAGCACTCATATCCGGTTCTCCTTAATTATGCTCGAAAATGAAACTGATATCTTGTCACACGACTATCTGCTTCATTCATGTAACACAACGTTGCCACGACTGTTAACTGCAGTTGGACGCGCGCACTATTCACATGCTCATTGACTTCTCACCCAGCTTAACCCGAAGTGCTTTCACCTCCTTGCATAAAAACTACGGCTCCTATGGGTGACTACTGGCCATCAGGAGAACGTTCCGGTACCATCCAAACTTGTCTATTCGAAAGACGGATACTGAATCCATTAAAAAGTCGATAGTCTTTATATCTGCAACACAGAAATCAACGTCGTGACTTCGCTGTCGAGTCATAGTGTACCAAAAGAAGGCAAGTCCACACAATGGCTGGAATCGGGCAAGATCATAGTTGGATGTTGAGCCATTTTCTGGCCAGTCTTTGTGAACAGCACATGGACGAAACATGAAAAGCCCATTTGAACGGTTACTGGAATATGGATGGCTGCGAAATCGGAGCGTGGAATTTCGGAGCCACTAACCGATTAGAAAACAGCATGAAGTCCAGTCGGCATTTCCAAGAGGAACATCTACTATACAGTAAAACAGCTGTGCGTTTCAGAGAAGTTCACTAACAGTTTTGGACTGAAACTTAAGGAACTGCAGTTCAAATAAGGCATACTTTCAAAATGTCCTTAGTTTTCGTTGAAAAACGTCCACTGTTTTCACGTTAAAACTGTATTCCGCACACGTATTGACCCGTTTCCTTTGGTATTTACATCTCTAATAGTGTTCGAGTAGTCCACTTTCTAGACCACCTGGCAGTTTGAAGTCGGTAACCTACTAGATCCAACTGTGACCGAACACGAACGAGGATACAAACAAACACAAACAGCGACGCACACCAGCAGTAAAGTCAAGCACACAGTCGACAGGTGGCTACTCACCGGAAGTTCGCACGGTTAAGTCACACAAGTACTCGCTACACCGAACATGCCATCTACCAACGTCGGCGACGTTGCACCAAAATTTCGACAAGAAATTGAGTGACAGAGATAAATCGGCGTGTGACTTTTTTGTTCTTATGTGCACTGCCGTGAATAGTTGTCAGTCTCCTAGTTAGTAATGGTAACCCTCGTGTCGAGGTAGCTGAAGCTAAACGATTTTTTAACAGATAATTCTTCAAACTTGGCCACATAGCTCGTAAAGCTTAACTTATTGTATATTCTCGAATTCGGGCAGTTTGAACGGATGTACCGTCTGCAATCACCGTTTTCTATCGCGAAATAATGGACTATAATACACACATATATTATATATATTACATATAATTGGTAGCCTAGATTGTAGTGGCTTGGTGGTGCGAGAGGAATACAACTTTCAAAATAGGACGAGGTTAGTTGCAAAGAGAAGTTCGACGAAGATGATCCAGTTGACTGTAAGAGAATACGTATATCGCCCATCGGTTTTTCTCAGTCAGTTTTGTCCTAAAAACTAGAAGACGACTAAGGAGATTTACCTGGGGAGACAAAAGATGACAAGTAAGCAGAGAGACTCACTACTGAACTTAAGTGGACTGCTTTGCCACTCTTTCGGGTAGGTTTCCAAAAGATGGTAACGATATCTGAATAAAGATATTTGCCCATATGGTAATGAACTGAATCCGGTGCCGCATGTTATATGCTTTTCGTCTAGCTTTCCGACATCAGTTTTCAACGAATTATTCTTTCGAAAATACCACTGGGCTACAAAGACCGGATAAGCCACCCTAAGACGAACCCGCTAGTGTGTGTACCTACTCATGGTCGCTGGTGGTCGAACGGTTTAGTTCTAAACTAATCTTCGGAAGATAATAACCGTTCAGCCTAGCTGTCTAGCTACCATGTCACACGGAGGAAGGAAGTCGGAAAATCTGGGTTCGAATCGCTCTGACGATCCTCTGGACGCCCAGTCCTGGTGATCCATATAAAGGATGAAGAAGCTGCACAGTGAACATCACCTTTTTGACATAAATTGTCTTCAGTTACGAGACGGGATATTCACTGAAATTCCCCAATTTTTTATGCCAGATTGGATTCCGAAGTAATACTCTCTGGGAAACCCTTAACTCCTCTGTGACTGTCTGTCAGACACGAATTGCTTCCCAAGTGAAAACCATGTGCACTAGGTAAGCAAACAGATAGATGATCACATGTGTCCACTGAAACGGTTTCTGGTGTGATATTTAGTATCCATACACAATGCATATCTGTATTTTATGCACAAAACGCAGTAAGGACGTGATAAACACCTCAAAAATGTCTACTTCATCAAGAAACCTCCACTCTTTTTATTTTCGATTCACTATGCGGTGTGTAAGTCCGTTTGCGTTCGTTCCAAACATTATTACAGAAGAAAATACACTCACCATCAGGCAGAATAGTTATGCGATTCTTCGAACAGTCTAGGATTTGTAGCTTGGTCAGCTGTCCCAGATCCTCGGGTAGAGGGCCCTGGAGGTTATTGGACTTGACAACCAAAATTTGAAGATCCTACAAAAGCCATGCAATTACGAAAGTTGGCTATGGGTTACGAAAATATGTAAGTGGGCTAGCTACCCTTTGCCTGTCATGCACACAAAAACTGAGCTCCAGAGATAGGTCAATACCTAATGGGCGAGCTTATTGACCGGAAGTCCTGATTCGAACNCTCGGCATTCCGACTGCTCCCATCTAGGCTTAGATGATCTGGAAGTATCTCAGCATTCGTGCTTTTTTGGGTGCTATGACAGCTATGCACTGAAAGGGTATTACAGCTGAGTGACCACTAGGTTTTTATTATACAAGGACCAAATACCTCACAGTAAGCTGAAATGTTATCCGACGGACACTTTAATTGAGTTCGGATCTAGCCCCAAAGCAATGTAATAAGTCATCCAATGAACAACCTCAAGTGTGTTGTATTTTTACATTACAAAATTACGTTTTTGCTCATGTACCTTGTACAAATAAAGAAACTCTATGAAAGAAAAACTGGTTCACTTAAAAGTGTCATATGGACTTGTGTCGACCTACATATTTACTTTTTATGTTATCGTACACAAAATTGCTTCCAGTAGGATAAGTACAATAATCACAATAATAATAGTAAAACAGTGGTACAAAAAACAAATCAGAACATCATTTTACTTTCATTTAAGCCCCTTTTTAAGAATAACCCATTTCGCAGTAGTTTCCAGAAAAGAACAACGATTCTAAACCAGCTGCTTGAAGGAGTGTGAGTTAACCGAGGGGGGGTTACGGACAACTTGTGAACCAATCTGTTCATGCGTGAAAAATTGTTGAGCACCAGAAACACCACCCTACATGTCAAATGAGGGTGTCTTCAAAGTAGACAAGATAAGCGTGCGTCTGCAACCAAAATTACGCCCAAAGTATTCACCTAGCGTTTGGCATTAATCTCACCACTGATAAAATGCCCCAATAAAAATGTGCATTTGATTCAATCAGTTGAACTAGTCTAAATTTGAAATTAAGGAAGAAACAATGAGGCACTGAGTACCACACATTCTTGACAGAGTGTGACCAGGAACAGTCTGTGAACTATTGTCTCATGAACGATCAGTCGTGCAGAGTCCCAGGTGGCCAAAGAAACGGCAGCTTTTGGGTCGTTGCTTGTTTTAAGCAGATGACAGCTAATCAACAATGTAAATGCTGACGCTATTCGCGAGCAACTGATAGCCCATACTGCTGGCCCTAGTAGTTACTGGTGTAACGGTAATACTACTAACGGGGGGCAAGCGAGTAGCATATTTTCTTCTTGTAAATTCGCTTGCATCTCTTGAAAAGGGAGATCTATTACGGAATTTCGAGGAGTTGCTTTATAGCATTTGCTTGGACTTGAGCAACAGTCAATGAATATCCAGGAAAGTTCAGCACGACGCGTTCAAGAGAAGATGGATGTTCAGGTTTTGTCAACCAGATGCATATGAGAGTTTTGCTTCCCTGTTCAAGTCTGTAACTGGTCAGTTGGCATTTTCTAGTAAATAACTCCGCAGTGAAGACCTTATTCTTTCCACTGGTAGCTACTGTTCACGAATCCTAACTGAATGGACAATAGACCCGTCGGCTACACCGTTCATGTTGCCCAGAGACAGTAGAAGAAAGTAGGTGACATTTAAATATTAAAAATTGATATTGGTAATCGCCTGAATGCAATACCGAAATCTCTGGTGCAGATCATTTTCAGGGATACAGAAAACACCCTTTTGTTCATTGGGTCAGCTTAAATTGTTCCCTTCTAATTTACGACGAAGATACAACAACGTTTCCCAAGCACATATACAGGAGGGCTTTGGATAATTTACTGGTTTGGTATAGAAAATCAACGTGACAAAAGGAGGGCTAAAGGATAACAAGGCGAAACGCAGTCGATAATCATCGGTATCACAAGCATGCTAGTGTAGTTGAGTTGAGGTGAGTAATTCATCCCGACAACTAACTCCGTCACATAAGTGAACGCCTTACATATTGCTATTTCATTGGTGTTAGAAACAGGGCCGCCTGTTATGAACAAAACTCGGAAGGTGTAGCTCAGATATGGATGAAAACTTTGCCAACATTGAAATTATTTTTGTCCCACAGTCTCTAGCTGATTTTCGTCTGCACCTTAATTGTTTGCTCACTTGCTGTAGCTTCAACAGTGCGACTTTTCTCTCCTGAGGAGGACCGTGGAAGTACGTGTCAAAACACATCCATAAATTCGGAAGTTGGCTCACCAACGTTGCTTTTATGCAGGCCTGCTTACTCATAACGACCACCTGAACTGCCATCCTTACACAGCAAACTTTTCCTTGCTTTATAAATTCGCTGTTTCCACATGCTGTTCTTTTTGTCTTTCACATAGTGCTGGTCCAAACTGCAAGATAACTGGTCGATTGCCCTGTTTATCCTCCTGCGAACGACCTTTTTAAAAGTTTGCTTGATAGTGTGGGAGCAATATTGATAAGTATTAGGTGTAGCAATCGTTCAGTCGAATCACTGACATCCCTAAGAGTGTATTTGGATGAGTTTCAGGATAACTGAAAGGCTAGATGGACGACAGTCAGCGTACTAATGCACGAATACAGATTTCATCATAACTGGATATAAACATGAAGGACGGTTCCAGATCTAAAAAGCATACCATCCTATCCTCTGTATTTCGTTGGGCCGAACATTTTTGTATCAAGAAACTTACAATATCCTCTTAGGGACATCCAGTATCCGGAGAAACCCGTCGTAAAACAGCATTCTCTCCCAGCCGATGTAAAGTAAAGGAATTAAGTACGCGCTAAAGCGCTTTGCAAAAAATCGGATGACGGAAGGCTGTTAGGTTTCCATTCCCTGACGTCCTTGAACCAATGAGGTTAAGTTGTTCAAACGTATGGAGGTGGATAACTATGCAAGTTAGAGGTTTCTGAGTCAATGATAATCATTAGGCACTAACGTCCCACCTTCATAGATCCTTCCAGTTGCTTTAGGAAAAACTGTCCAGTGTTCTTCACACAAGAAAAAACGAAAGCCTCTGGTGTATCCGTGACATAGCGTTGGATTACAAAGGCATGTGTTGCTGACAAACGTGACGGTGTATCGAAGAAAATTAAGTGGCCTATCAGTGTTGCCGCGATATCCAGGAAGTTTCCGTTAGTTTGTTGACTCATTCAGTGTAAAAATCCTGGTATTCGTTTAAGACTGGATTGCCAATGTTTTATGTTCTCCTACTTGGCCACTCGTTTTTTCCGCGTTTCGTTGCAGAATATGGCCTTTTACTGAGAATAACAGATTCGCTTAAGAAGACGAAAATTTATCCCTTCTTACAGTATGCACATGTCTGACATCGATTTAGCAGTTGTTTTAGGTCACTCCGTTTTCTGCCGGTTTTCACTTGGGTTTGGTGCAGCTTACAGTCAACGCTGCGAATAAACTTTGTGTTCTGATTCCTCCTAGGAAATGCATCCCAAAGAGTTTCAACATGCAGTCTTAGAGTCTATTTCAGTGGACTGAGTGCCATCGTGAGAGACGAGGATACAAGCAGCGCGGTTAAGCTACTTATACTGTGCAACATTGCCTAAGAGCTGTCTTTTGTGTATTGCTCGACCACAATAACGTTGCAGCTCTTAGTTGTTCAGTAAGGGAGAAATCAAGCAACTTGTTGTCAGTGAAATTTAGCCTCTCATGCAAATTTCCCACGCACATCAATTAACACTGCTGAATGGCAGAAATCTAGACTTTCAGGTCCTTCAGCCGTGTGCGATGTGTCGCAACATTTCTCAGAGCTGTAAATCTATACCAGCGATATCCGCATACGTCTGCTTTAGTCACCTGAAGATTGTAAAGTCTTGGGGGCCGCTAACTATGAGATATCACTTGCACAACGGTTGTTCTCCTCCATTTTTGGTCTCTGTAAACTTATGTCTGAAGCTATATTTCAGTTGTAATCTCACCTGAAAAACAGCTAAATCCACGTATCAGAGTGTTGGATACCCATCCTTATGAGAGGCGAGGAGCCTAACCAAGGGATTAAAAAAACAGATGGGTTGGAACTTATTATGCGGAATATTTCCGTCCATTTGGGGACAAGATGGCTCGGTGGTTAGAGTGCAAATTTGCAGATCGGAAGGTCAGTGGTTCGAATCCGACCTTTGCCTCTCAACTGCCCTTGTCTAGGCTTGGTCAACCTTACAATATCCCAGTCCTCTTGCTTCCTTCTGTTGACATTGCAGTCAAGCGCCAAAAAGATACTACAGCTGAACGATTTTTTCCCTACCCCTGTTGGCCGTCTTGTTTCGCGAGATTATCCGATCATCGTCTGAAAATTAAAACATCAAGCTGAGTCATGAGGTCAGAAATCTGGGTGGGAGGGGGCTGAACATCGATAAGGACCAAATTGTCCGTAAGTTTAACGGATGGCTCCAAGACATCCAGAAACCAGAACTAGAGCACTTCGCTCCTATTCGTATACTTTGACTCGTGGATTAGTGTTTTATAGCTTTCAGCTGTGACACCCTTCTGGTACCTAGCTGCCATGCAACCCGGAGGAAGCACGAGGGCTGAGATACTGCCATGTTTCCCAAGCCCAAACAGGAGAAGCCAAAAGGTAGGGGTCGGGCTTGAACCATGGACCTTTCGGTCAGTAAATTCGTGCTCTAAACACTTAGGCCATCCTGCCCATTAATATTTTATAACAAACAAAGTAGTTTTGGCAGCAACGTAATCCGGCTATATAGCACTTTTAGGCATTTTGGGCATGGTCCTGGAGTTTGGCAAGAACGGCAGGAGTGATGAAGTTCAGGAATTCACGGTGAAATTTGGATGACAGTTTTTGGGGAGAAGTAAGAAAGTGTAGCAGTTACGAATTCTTTCTGTTTATAAGTAATATTGGGGAAAATTAGACAGAGAGCATTCTCAGTACGCGAAGTCCTTCGTGCTCTTGAGGAATAAACCGATGGGGTTCAAAACCGAACGAATATCTCACTTGCGCTATGGTCACACAACAAGCTTTATCCGCCTTCCTAAGTACGTCTCTGCATGCATCTCAGTGGCCGTTGGGATGAGGGTTGTTCTCAAAACGGGAAGAAAAACTAAAAATGAAGATAGAATGCTTCGTGGCACTGTTGGCTACTCTTAAAAGAAATTAGTATTGTTTTAACAGCCTCACATTCGCTCAAAGCAGAGATCAGTGTGTCAGCAAGTCAGGTGAATTGCACGCGATTAAGTTAGTGCGGCTAAAAACCTTTTATTCACTGGTCTATCAAACGAATTATTGGAAGAGCTATTTGTCTACGCTGTCTCACCAAATAGCGTGCCGAACTAATCACTGTACACACAGAAACCAATAACTCAGAGGGACCGTGTCAAAAAGGGACTGATTTCGCCAAGTTCTGGAGGTACTTTTTACAAGAGTAGTTTCCTCATCTTCACACTTATAGTCACACTTATAGTCTCTAGTGCCTGTGAGGTCGAAATGATCCCAGGGTGTTTGCTCACAGATTTCGAATGCGTAGACGACATTGGTCTTCTTAGGCCTGATGTCAGGGTAATGCAGACAAGACTGAAACAATCTAAGTAATTCTGTCTCATGGTTTGGCAAGCGCTTCACGGCTAAATGTGTAGAATGCTGCTGCAGGACCGAACGGTTGCGAACCCGAACCTCACGCATGTGGATGGACCTGTTAAAGTGGCGGACAGCTGTGTCACTCTCAGTGGTCTATCCAAATCCGATATTTGTGTGCGCATCGGGAAGGTTAGAGGAGCTTTGTGAACCTGCATCACTTGTGGCGCAGGCGTGACATCAGTTTATCCGTCAGTAACTGAGTTTACAGTTCTGTGGTGCGCTCCATATAGGTATATGGGCAGGAAACACAAGCACTTCCCACTGAAGACATTGAAATACTTTCAGCATTTGACTGTCCGCATATTTGTGTCCTTGTCAGAATTTGGTGATAGAATCGGGTTAGTAAGGCCAAAGTACGTCTGATGGGTTTCGGGAGAAATAACTTATCTACAATAGATGAGTTGTTCAAAGTCCATAGATTGTGATGGGCTCATTAGACGCTTCGTACATTGGTTGGCTGACTCCATTGAAGATTCCTTCTGGCACCATCCGGCGAAGGGTGGAAGCGAGTCAGGACAGACCAGTGCGAGGCTGAGTAGGTGTTTATATTCTGGAAATCGTTCGACTATGTGTTATGTGGGTTTCTCCTAGCGACTGGAAAACTTTTAGGCTCTCATCTAGTACCGATACTATGTGAGAATGGTTTTGGTGCACTTCTGGTTGAGTGCTATAAATTTGTGTGGCCTCCATCGGTGATGTGGGTTCACCACCTGTGCTGCAGTTCTCGGACATATCCACCGGCTCAACCGTGGTAATCCCAGATTTTTTGCCCCAACTGACAGTTTATACCCTTAATGCCACTTTCCACTTTACACTTAGCTTACGTTTGCCCTGCCAACTTTACATAATTCGCCACAGCTTCAGACAATTAGCAGATGGCAAAAATGGTAGGATAAGATTATGTGGCAAGGAAATGATAAAAATCATGCGCAGCAGAGGACAGAGGACGCTGTTTGTACCCGTTCAGATTTTCAATTGGTGTCCTCCGTTCACTCATTCCGAGGTTGCCGGCTGACAAATGCGCCGTCCAAACCAGTAAATTACTTAATTCAGTATATCATGGTCCAGAGTGACTAAGTTCCCGCCAGCGTTTGAACCAACAACGGATTATCTGCTGGTAGTTTCCGGTATTCTTCCACAAATCCCGCCTCGTCAACGGGTTTGTGATACAAAATCGTCTGCCACAAAGTCCATAATGAGTCGAATAAAGCGCGCCGCAGGCGCAGGGTCAGGTTTCTAAAGTCTTTTCAGTTGGCCATTCCGAAGATTCGTGAGCCAACAGCGGTGGACAGGTGGGATTGCGATTGTAAAGCATCGCGCAGGCGCCACTTTTTAGAACGGCCAATAGCGCAGGTGTCAACATGAAAGTAATCTTCAGAAACATAAAAGGGTACAGTCAATTTTGAAGATCATATACTGTCTGTTCTTGCTGGGGGAAGTTCCGATTCTGGTGCAGAGAACTACATTCACAGGCATTCCTTCTTGGCCTACTCCTCGCCAGCAGCGCTTTGCAGACGATGGCGCTCTGTCGCTAGGTGGCCTCAATGTTTCGCAAAGGTAGCACCACACAGTTGGCTCTATGCGATCATGGAGTAGTGATTTTTTGCGAACTATTCCAACCTATTCTCGTCTATACTTCGCCTGCTTCTCTAAGCGTGTGCTTCCTTGATGCAACCGCCAGAGCCTTCTGGTGGTTTCGTGTGACAATCGGCTTTATCTGTTTACGCTCATTTTACAGCAGTTCCATCTGGTCTGTGGCAGATAAGTTTATGGTATTTTTTTTATAAAAATTTGACCGTCAGCTCTTTTTTCCATGTCTAAAGAGTTTCGTTAACACCACAGAAGTCCGCAGAGTGCTGTCATTTTTGCATCTGTGTGGCGTGTCCTTATGTCACCACCGCATTGTTGCAACGGATTTTAGGCTAAATTTTATACGCTATCTGGTCTGTGCTTCACTAAAGATACGTGGTGCATCATATCATCACCCACCTTTAAGCCATGTATGTGGGGACTGGCGTGCTTCGCACTCAACGACGTAACTCGTGATAAATTTGTTATGGGGTGAGACGGCTCAGTGGTTGCAGTACGAACTTACTGGCTGAAAGGTTCATAGTTTGTAGCTGACCTCTGACACTCAACCTCCCGTGTCTAGGCCGGGGCAAGCTGGCAGTGTCCCAGTCCTCGTGCTTTCTTCGGGTGGCATGGCAATTGGGCACTTAGATGGTGCTACAGCTGAATGATGTATGTATGTGTAAATTTATAATGGCTAACATTTAACAACTACCTGCTCACCGTGACGGCTGTCACTGGTCGTAAAGGGTCTGTTAAAAGCGGGTCCATACTGAAGAATTTTGAACTAGATATGTTCTTTTTGGCCTTGTATTATTTTGCGCTAACACAGAAACAATCAGCCACTCAAACCAAAGTGCTTCTGGTTAAAGTAGGGTCCTGCCAGCCGTGGGTTGGAAGTTTAGTCATCAGGAAACTATATGCCCTTGTGGTAGACATATGGCTTCCGTGGGCACCATCATGTGTCCGTGTTAATCGGACTGTGACAAATGACTAAGTGCAAGCTGCTCAATTTGGAGCAAGAACGACACACATTATCGTCTGAGATTCGCTCTCCTGGTTGCGTTTCTGCACTGGCGAAATTAAATACACGTTGATGCACAGGGTAACTAATGCCTGAGTGGCTTCTCTGCAAGTGCACCCATGCATAGCATATCCGTAACAACGCGCTCTATATATTTTATGTCACTGCAGCAACCTACGGTTGATTCTTAGCCATCCGCCTTTAAAATTCATTCCGAACTTGTCTCTGAAGTCGAATGTAGCCGAGGTAAGTGTTTCACCTTTGCGTGGATCAGCCACTCTGCTGGTGGTTAGGCTAGCAGCCGTCACCTTCAAACTATATAGACATTTAAGATAAGAACACCTTGTCCTCCTGTTAAATATGCAGCTGCTAAAGGCCCCCCCTCAAGCTTCTTGGGTCAGAGCTAACTCCAATAATATCAAAGAAACTCTAACTTCCCTTCCTTCAAAGAAGAGGCTGGATGCAACACTCAACAGGCTTGGACTTCTTAAATGCTATTTAAAACCGACTCCACATAACTGCTAGATGGTCACATCATTCACGCTCTCCATCAGTTTAGAGACAACACCTTCACCACGGTTTTGTTGTTTTCTACTGTCAAGAGCTTTTTCGGCCCACAGTTCAGCAAGGGAGCAAGCATGTGCCTCAAGTGGCAGATGTTGTGCCTGATTGTCGGCAAGCATTTGGCACAACAGCAAACGTCGTATAGTACTTTTCTGGTTTTAAAACGGGCACCTTCCAAAAGAATGCGCACTTGGCTCTCCTGTTTACCTGCCCCCAGTTATGATTCTGGGTTTTCGCCTGGCGCTTTCCCAAGGAACGCCTGAAATTCGTTATTCTTCCACTAGTGAATAACTTTGGCTTTTCAGTTTAACGGCTTTGTATAGCATTGGGGTAATTTTAACGCAGAAACCACGTCCCCCTATTTCACACAAGTCATATTGCAATGTCAGCGACTATAACCAGCAAACACGCACTTCATATCTCTGCTCGACCGATTTCACCTTATTTCACTCAGCCATTTCTCCAGTAATGCGACCTCTGAAATATGGGATTGCCTATAGGATCGTCTTCCAGTAGAACTTTTTGGCTTGTTTTGTACTCGCAGGTCCAGTGCCATTAGATATGAGCTAACTGAACTCCCTGAAGCCTGAAAGGAGTAGTTCCGCTTAACCCAAATAAAGTACGATAAAACTTTTCATGCGCCACTTTAAAATACTTACTCTTAAAAGGTAGACTGTAGGGTCCTATGGATGCTCGCCAATAAAACCAGGGATATCAGTGTTCTAAAACGGCATGTAAAACCCATCAGAGATGACCACGAAAAATCAGACAGCAAAAACAGTTACATAGCTCTTGTGTCTTGACTGCAACACTTCCGAACTTCCGATGCCTTTCAGCACAGGTGGAGAGGATTTTATGTCTTATCGGACTAGCCAGCCAGTTTTATCCTGCATTGTCGGCCAATCTTAACGTTCACTGGAACCCAAAAGAAGACCATGTTTTCCAGCTCACCTTAAGGTTACCAACCCCAGAAATGTCGTTCAGCTTGTTGTATGTCAGCAGGAGCTGTTGCAGGCAGCGTAAACCTAAGATGACTGATGGAAGTGCTCCATCCAGGCGATTGTGACGAAGGTCCAAATGAGTCAAATTTGCACAGCGCTCCATTTCACTCGGTAAAGAGTAAATATAGTTTTCTTGTAGCCACAGCTGACCAAAGTGCATGCTGTAAATCCAACTTACCTTCTGTAATCTACGTAGGTTTCCTATCTGTGGGGGGAGATAAGACAGCTTATTCTCATAAAGAAACAGATCTTGTAAATTCGTCAGGGTACCGATATCCGCCGAAAGGCTATCCAGAGAGAGGTTGGATAGATCAAGTAAACTGCAACCTCTTGATTCTGCTATGACGTTGACGCCGTCCTGAAGTAATCAGGTTAAAAGTAATAATCGCAAAAACCTACTGCATGTTTCGTCTTCTTGGACCTTTTAACACAAATGATCTTCCCGTTGTCGTCGAATAAAACAGTCTTCTTTAGAACGGGAGTATAAGGTGACACATGGATAGAGCGTTGCTCTTCAAAATCAGGTAGGGATGAAGATGATATTTCTTATGAAAGTATAATGAGATTAGACGATAAATTTAACCTACCTCGTGCCAGTAATGCACTTCGACCTCTCCAATGAGGCCTTCGTATTCTGAAGACACTGGAGACTGTATGCGACCTTCTTCGCTAAATTCAGTAAATACACATCCGTTTATTCTCACGGAAACAGCACTCACATGCATGATATTTCAGACTACCGCCAATAGTTAAGGTCACGGGTTTCACGGATTTATATACAGGATCGATGCATTTACCCAAGTTTCCCGGGTCGGGTTTGTTCTTGTCCTTCAGCGGCTGTCGTTCACCTGAAATGTACAATTGAAACAAGGGTGTTGCACTTGTCTTTAAGTTCACATCGCGGGGCATTATGCTTGCTAGCACGAGCGAAATGGCCGCTACTGTTCATCGGGAAAAATTCAGATGGATTGGGCACAATGAATATGCGGAATGTAGTCTTTAGCAATGGTATCCGACAAGTGTTTCACTAGCAGACTTAAATAGGGGACTATGTGTAATCTCCTTACCTGCGGCGATGAATAAACTGAATGGGTTTTCGGTATTCAGTTGACAAAGTGTAGTGGGCCGTCCATTGTGGCCTGTGGCGTTTTGTACCTTTATTTTACTTCCATTATAACAGTACGTATTTCATCAATTGCATAATCGTTTTTTGTTTGAATACGAAAAACTACAAAAACGCGCACTTGTACAATTTAACCTAATACAAGCGTGGTCACGTGCTTCGACTCTCTCTTCTGATTTCGCTCGCGCTTGCAGCGGTCATTCGCGAGTCCCATGTACTGACTCTGGTACCAAAACATTTCAGACATCTTCGGAATCTATTATATGTAGGAAGAAGACCGCTGGAACAACATAATTGGATTATCGTTTGTTCGCTGACCTGGGCCAACGACGAACTATTTTAAAGAGACCAATTGTTAGTGAGTCTGTTCCATCTGACCTCTTCATTTTTGTATACCCAACCTGGCGTAATTATTTTTATTTCTTTGCCACACACTCCTGGTAAACTAACTTATAGGGTAGCCAGACTGTAAGATCCGGACGGTTAAGGATCTCACAGGACGATTGCGAATATTAGATTATACGCAGTTCGTAGCCAGTAGTCAATAGGAGCAGACAGACGTGGGGCAGTAGATGATATATTGAAGACTGACAGGAACTGGTTCTACAGAAAAACGAATTAGTAAGCATCATGAATTAAGAAAACGTACAATCAACAATGACGCAATCTGTAGGAGCGGGAAGCAGTCACTGTTACAGCACGGGTTTCTGTAGGGGCAACAAGAAGTAAGTACCAAACGATGTGCAAACATACATATCGGGGCAGTCTGACAGTATGAGTTGGCCGTAACGGCGCAGGAGTCAGTACGTTCGGGATTTGAGGGACTGTCTTTCGGTCGGTGTCGACGCAGCCGCTCGTGTCGCGCGACAGGTCAGATTGCGCGGTTTCGGCCGTTTAAAACAAAGCTCAGCAGGGGCTATCTGGCAGGCGTGATGCATGGATAATACAAAATAAACAGCTGTGTTGGACGTCCGGTTGGTGTAGTCGGTAACGTGTTCGCCTGCTGTCTGCAGACTCTGGGTTCGATACCCGGTCGGCGCGCTTTTCGGTCGGAGTGGACGCTCGTGAATAGGTGCAATCCAGACGAACTTGCAAGCAATGACGGACGGGCATATTAAGTATTGACATCACTTACTGAGGAATAAGCAGACATTAAGCCGGGACGAAACAGGGGGAAAACGGGCAAAGAAGCGAAACGGTGTCATAATAAACAGATGCGAGTCACGTTACTCATGAGTAGTCAGAAAACAAGGAAAGTTACCCTTGTTCACCGTTGATTCACAGGGGGAATCAACACAGACCACAACAAATTTGGTGAGTCCGAGTATTTCTAGATATTTTTTGAAAGCTTTTCCTTTCAAGTCGTCGTAATTTTGTTTCTTTTGCCCGGTAATTATGGAGGCACACTTTGATTCAGCGGATTTAGCCGAGAATGCGGTTAGCATACGTTTACAGACTACAATCCACGCAACCTCATGGTATGGTTTCACCATGTGGAGGCCGTTTTTACTACCCGAGGCATCACTTCCCAGGCCACCCGGTTTTCCTATGTTGTCCAGCATCTTCCGTGTGATGTAGCAACAGAGTTGGAAGATGTATTGGAAGATATTCCCAAGGAAAATCCGTATGACGCCCTTTGGGCGGCCGTCATAAGTTGGACAGGGAAATCGAAAAAAGTGCTACGGGATATATTCATCACTGTCGAACTTGGGGACAGATCGCCATCACAAATGCTTCGCCACATGTGCAGTCTCCTCTGCGGCCGTAAGCTAGCGGTTGAAATCATGGCCCGACTATGGCTCGAAAAACTCCAACCCTCCAAGTCCCACGTCATCAGCGCTTTCGTTGACGACCACAGCTTGGATCAGTTATCCCAAATGGCGGATAATATCCACGGAAATTATGCCAGTAACCCCGTAAACTCCGTCTCTCGCCCTGCGTCCACTACTACAGATTCCGACCCGCTTCTTGCTTACGTATCGCACCTACAAGCCAAGCTTGATGCTTTGACCGATCACCTACAACGGTTAGAGATCAACAGGCATCGACCACGTTTACGATCCAAATCGTCTTCTCGTGCCCGTCCCTCTTGGAGCTGATATCACCAATCTTATGGCCCAAAAGCACGCAGGTGTCAGCCACCTCGTTCCTTCAAGCCGCGTTCCAAAACCCCGGCTAGTCAGTAACGGCGACGACTGTCTGTGGCCCTCCTCGCACTAGTCGCCTGTTCCACATCACCGATCGTTCAAGTGGTCTACGTTTCCTCGTAGATACGGGAGCTGAAGTTAGTGTGCTACCACATAAGA
>NW_008751862.1:653186-661403 GCF_000715545.1 Opisthorchis viverrini
TAGCCTCGATTTTCTTGGCCCCCCCATTGACGCCCCAGGTATTTCACCATTACCCGATCACATTTTGGCCCTAGAGTCTTTTCCCATCCCCCCCACTCTCACCCAACTTCGTTGTTTCATAGGAATCATCAACTACTACCGCCGATTCATCCCTCACTGTGCAGATATTTTGCAGCCACTGACCGATTTACTCGGCTCCAAAGAAAAATCTGTTACTTTGCCCCCCGCCGCCATTGCCGCTTTCGAAAGAGCCAAGCAAAGGCCACAAAGTTATCTTTCCTCGACACTCACGAAAGCACAAAGCTGATTTTGACAACTGATGCTTCGAGCGCTGCCGTCGTTGCCGTGCTTCACCAGGTTTTTGACAACACATCTCAACCACTAGCGTTTATCTCGCAGAAGATGCAGGCTGCAAAAACGCGTTACAGTACTTTTGGTCGTGAATTACTTGCAATTCACCTTGCTATTCGCCGTTTCCAGTACTTGTTAGAGGGTAAATCGTTTACCATTCAAACCGACCATAAGCCAATCACCTATGCATTCAACGCCAAGCCTGATCGATATTCAACACGCGAGATACGCCATCTCGACTACATTTCACAGGTCGCTACCGGCATTCGGCACACTCTAGGTTTGGACAATGTCGTCGCAGATGCCATATCCCATCCTGACATCAACGCTCTTCAACCTTCCACGCAGCTGGACCTAGCCAAGCTGGCTAACCTTCGAAATAGTGATCCTAATTTTTTGCCCATTCTATCCTTCCCTTCATTTCAAGTCTCTTCAATTCCCTTACCCCTCCCATCCGGAACCATCTTTTGTGATATGTCTACAGGCTCAACTCACACCCGAAGCCTTTCGACGGGTTGTTTTCGACCACTTTCATGGACTATCTCATCCAGGAATCAGAGCAACCAGGAAGTTGATTAGTGCACGCTTTGTATGGCCCTTCATGAAGAAGGACCTGACATACTGGGCCAAACAGTGCATCACCTGTCAACGCAGTAAAGTAACTCGGGATACGAACTCACCTATCGGTTCATTTGCCATTCCTGATGCTCGATTCACACACGTCCATCTCGACATTGTTGGTCCGCTTTCCCCATCAAACGGTTTCACGCATATTCTTACCATGATTGATCGTTTTACCCGTTGGCCAGTAGTTGTACCCATTTCAGATACTTCAGCTGAAACTGTTGCCTATTCATTTTTGCAGCATTGCGTGAGCAATTTTGATATACCTTCTACCGTTACTATCGATCGCGGATCACAATTTCAGTGTAATCTCTTCCGTGATTTTACTACACTATGCCATATCGTATTTTATGAGGCACCACATGTCGAACCGTTCCAAATAATCCTCTACATCGGCAGGCATGATGAATCGTTCCAATCGTGACACCAAAATGGGAGACCTAAGTTTCCTACGTATATCGGCATAACCAGACGAACTAGAAATCCAGAATTCAGCAAAGCGTAACAACCAGCACGTATGTGTTTGAATTGGCGAATATGTACAGCATACGGAATATTAAAACAAGAGAATAATGAACAGAGCAACGAATAGAGTATCAGACATGTTCATCACACAGCATATTTCGGAACTTCGTGCAACACCGACCAGACGATCAACCCAAACATAACACATCTCAGCCGATCTCTCTTCTACACCATTTGCATTTGCCTGACATGACGCAACGAGGAATCCCCTCCAACCATGTTATGGTGGCCCCTTCAAGGTTATCGAACGTCACTCCAACTACGTTGTTTTAGAGAGAAGCGGAAAGCGTGATACCGTCTCCATTGATCGCCTGAAACCTGCCTACATTGAAGCAACCACGACCACATCAATCAATCCTGCTATCCCAACAACGCCCACACCGATACAAGACATCCCTCCCGCCAACCTCACTCCTTCCACCGTCATTCCGGAAGACGGTCCGTTTCCCTCAGCACTTAGCTGATTACAAAACTTGAAGTGAGGACTTGTGATTCGTTGCTTTAGTTATTCGAGCGATTTCCCCTTTCATGGTGAACGCTCTAGTGGGGGAGTAGTGTGGCGTTTTGTACCTTTATTTTACTTCCATTATAACAGTACGTATTTCATCAATTGCATAATCGTTTTTTGTTTGAATGCGAAAAACTACAAAAACGCGCACTTGTACAATTTAACCTAATACAAGCGTGGTCACGTGCTTCGACTCTCTCTTCTGATTTCGCTCGCGCTTGCAGCGGTCATTCGCGAGTCCCATGTACTGACTCTGGTACCAAAACATTTCAGACATCTTCGGAATCTATTATATGTAGGAAGAAGACCGCTGGACCAACATAATTGGATTATCGTTTGTTCGCTGACCTGGGCCAACGACGAACTATTTTAAAGAGACCAATTGTTAGTGAGTCTGTTCCATCTGACCTCTTCATTTTTGTATACCCAACCTGGCGTAATTATTTTTATTTCTTTGCCACACACTCCTGGTAAACTAACTTATAGGGTAGCCAGACCACTACAGGCCTCAACACTGCATCGGCATGGGTGTTCTGTGATCGAGATCGATTTCGGTACAACGGCGCCTTGGGACGTTGGACTTGCTTTTGTTTGACATTTTTGTCCTTCCATTTCGCCAGCGCAGCAGGCTGTATGTTTGCGAGATTGATGGGGTTAATATATGAGTGCCAATGTCTGCTTCAACCCACTCCACTCATGAATCGGAGCGCAAAGCGATTCCGTCTCCGTTGATCATCATTTAGCCAGGTAAATGGTAAAACTGAAAATAACCATCTGCACTTTTTAAGCTCTTAGAGTTCTTTCCGTTATTTTACACAATAGTAGCTTCTCGCCCAGGTAAACAGAACGAAGCTGGGCTACAACATACGTATATGGGCTAATCCATAAGGCGGAAATTATATTTAAGAGGCCTAGGGTACAAACTGTGCTTAAACTAACTGGTTCAACCGCGGATTGAAAGCTCCAAGGTGTGGGGCAGCAGATGAGAAAACTGACTGTTGTACAGAGGTTCGAAGGCGTTGAAAATCTGTGCTTACTTAAACGGCAAGCAACCGTCGTCTGAGGTCAGTTGTGTTTAAGGGGCCCAAGCACAAGAAAGCTGTGGTGTACCCGTTTAAGCACTACAAGGAACTGTGCACATCTGTGCTCTCAGTGTTAACTCGAGGAAGTCGTTTGAATGGACATCAGGACGCTGGATGGGCAACAAGGGGAGAAGACAATGTGGAACCAGTGAACTTTGCGTGAACTAAGTCGGTTACCTAGCAGCGATATCTGTAGAACGACCTTCTGAATGGAGATACAATAGACAACTTTAAATGTTTTGCAGATAACTGACCTTTAGCTTTGACCGTTTTCTTTCCCCTGTGTCGTCATACATTTCAGCCACACATGGGATTTCAGGTATGTTGTCCGGTTAAGCTGATGTGCTGCAGAACACAAAGCATCCACCCTACGCATTTAAGCTCCAGAGTACATCATTCTGACTGACCACAGCGTTGTGCTGATAGAATGGACCAAAGCACGAAATGTTTCTTTTCTGACGGGAAGCATGTAGATTGGGTTGCAGAATTTCTTCAGGAAAGTACGGGAAAATAATAATAATGGGTTCCGACGATTACTCACACTTGCACAGAACATTCCTTTTGAGAGGAGGCTCAACTAAATCCGGCTCAAACTTTTGTTTATGATGGCCCGCTCCAACTGAATGTGCCGTACCAGCTGTCTCATGTTTTCATTCGCACGGTATTCGTGATATCCCAATATCTTCTTGTTTAGTTAGCAGTCTTGATTTGGCTGAACTAAGCCTCAGTCGTACTAGTGGCACGTTTAGGGCCAGTCCAATGGCATTGAATTTCATAGCGTTGACAGGTCAGGAAACCGTGAACACACTGAAAAGTGTGTGATCAGTGACCAACCGGCTTGCCGTCATTCCCCCAACTGCAACAAACGTTACATACACTGATAGTAAAATTCATTTTATCTGGTACCTCGCCTTTCCAGTGTCTATTGCTGTCAATACACGCCTCCTCTTTATGAACTTCGATCTTCGGCCGTAGCTGCCACGACCACCCTGTTTGGTCGTTGAATACCCTCATGTGGTGTATCATTCAGCCATGACGCACAAGCTCTAAAAGTCTGTGTACCGTTCCCGTGACCCAGATGGCAACTTCTGTTTCAATTACATCCTCGACCTGCCTCTTCCATCGGCTGCCTCCTGTTTTCTTTTCAAACCAAACAAACAATTTTACTGACCTCGCTCGTTTTCCGACCGGGCAAAATGTCTCTTAGCTTGTGTTATTTGTTAATCCATAATCCGCGACGATGACTGCTTCGTGGCTTGCCACACTGCAGATCGGGTAGTATGCACTTTGGAGGAAAACCTCATGTGGGTCTACCGGTCGCACTGCACCGTGGTGCGTTTGTGTGCCTGTCGCCCTTCCCGTAGCATGGGCTCCTCGCCCGTCGCCGGTGGTTCGGAGCGCGACCTTCAATCTAGGAAATCCGTAAAAATGCACGATGATCGTCTCTTTGTTGCATCCGGGTAGGACTTGTCCTGGTCGTGGCATTTATTGTTATAAACTACAGATTATGGAGGACCAGCCTTCCTCTGATGAATCTATATGTATATAATGTATATATATAGTACATAAGGTATATATTTTATATAAAATATACACTGAAAGGCCTGTAGATAATAATAATACTAATGTTTATTAATAATAATGGTTCAATCTGAGACTAAGTAGACCCACTGGCTCCACTGTTGTAGGGATATCTGGTGCAAAGGATAAGTTGGGTGGGTAGATAGTGCTAATGCATAGGGCCAAAGGAACACAGCATATGGAATTGAACATGTGGGAGAGGCGAGTCGAAATTGCAGCAGAAAGCCAGGTTGGTCCATACCGGAGGAAAATTTCATCGGGTTAGAATGAACTCGTCCCAGATGCAGCTGGGGTCAGGCGAAAAATTTGCTCGTAGTTGAAATTACGGGCTCGAGTGAGCGAGAGATTGCGGTCAAGATTCTAAAGAAAATAGTTGCGCTGACCTGCAGAGCTGTAGCTAACTTCATTTTAGCTGGGGGTGCAACGCCCAAAAACCCATTTTGCCAGCCAAACTAAGCATGCGCATACAACAAATCAACTAAAAAATTAAAAATTCCTAATCCTCCTTTACAAGCATTCAAAGTTAAGGCCCATGGGGTTTCACCGCATGTGCCACACGTTGACTGAGGCTGAAAGCACTGCGTCAGGTGCTAGCGACCTCTTGTAGTCACTTTTCCGCCGACATTGGACACTTGTTACGGTTATCTGCTTTCTGAGTTTGAGTCACGCGTGCCAATCCAGTAAAACGACCAAGAAATCCGAATTCTGGAATCAAGGTACTATTGCAAATATAATAATATACATATTCAACAAACATCAACGGATTCTCCTCTGCAGATACCGTAGGGTTACAAAAAATAAGGCGGTAAAATCACCAGCCTGAGGATAACGCGCAGGTCACTTCGCCTCAAAATCGATATCGTCACAGCCAAACAGATATCGACGGCGAGCAACCGCAAAAATCACAATGCCCGACCAAAGCCCGTAAGAGTTATAAAAGTAGTTCAGTAAAACAAGGAGGTTTCTGTTCATCTGGTCAAGGGGAATAAATATGGGGATTAGCTGTCACTTCGGGTTGGAAACGAGAGCACACTGTTGGCAAGCTGTCTTCCACAAAACTTTCCTACCAAAATAGAAAATTCCACATAAACAGTTGCATCACCTCACCAGCCGGGTTTACCGCTGAAAAACTCACATTTTTACTTTTTTCTTTGCAATTAAAAATATCTTATCACGTGATAAACATGTCGTATTGCTTTTACCCTGGTTACTTTGCTGCCTCCCAATTTCAATTTGTAAAGACCTGATCGTACCACAATTGATAGTATCTCCCAAATGTGGGTTATAAACTCATCAGTACGTCACTATCACTACGCTGGATTGTCTGGTACCGTCGGGATACTGCTGAAAAATTTCATCTCCGGTAACTCTCTAGGTATCAAAGACGAATACGATGGATCACGGTGAGGGAGAAGGACTGCCTCGCCCTTGATTTCTTAAGTGTGTTGAAGGTGGTTATCGTTCGCAAACTCTTGAGCGCTCCATGAAAAATCCGTTAACTACATAATGTCATGTGCAGGAAAAGGCATGAGTCCTTGGAGGTAGTTGACGTGGACAGGGAACTATCAGGACGGCGTAGTGGGTGCCGAAATCCCAAGGTCGACAACAAAGTTCTCCTTCAAAGAAATGTTACCAGAAGATTTGATCGCATGGACTGGAATTGAGATGTGCCCAAATTTGCATTTGGATGAATTTTTGCTAACTCTGTTTTAGTGCAAATATTCGAGGATTTCACGTGGATACATGAGTGGCCGTGAGTGATAAAGACAAGCGACCTAGGCGCGTTATGTAAGACTAATAGGATTTGAATATATTCAGAGGAGTCAAGCCTCTGGGTGAAGTCGATTTTTTCGATATACCGAGGTACGATATGTAACCGATGAGAGGCACGCAACAGTCCTCTGTTGCTGAAGACGGTGGTCATAGCCAAGTGCGGTCACATAATAATTACAAAAGGTTTATTTCACAACTTGTAGGGAGGTGCCAATCAACAGTCCTCTGTTGCTGAAGACGGTGGTCATAGCCAAGTGCGGTCACATAATAATTACAAAAGGTTTATTTCACAACTTGTAGGGAGCGTGCCAATCAAGTCATCATCGTGTCATTATTACCTGAAGGACAAAAGGGAAGAAGATACAACCAAGGAGCCACACTTATCACGCGAGTAGCCATCAGAGTTGTGGAAACCAAAACAACCAGAACAACGACTAGTTTAACGGTGAACCCGGTTGACTTGAACTATTACTGAAAAATCGTTGCTGGCTAGCAGTGACCTTGTGCAGTTGAGTGGACGGCCATTGTAACGAGCAAGCGGTATCTTCGAGTGACGTTTAATACCGAAATCCCCGGGAATGCAGAACAAAGTCGGAGCTAGGTTTCTAAGTGGTACCGTTAAAGTGAGACAGATTCACAAATCATACAATCCTCGACGGTAGATACACGTCCAAAACAAATGGTCCTCCAGGACTACAAAATTACGAAACAAATGAGCAAACGGGCTCCCATGCGATACTGGCACACCTGCATAAATCGACCACTAATCGCTGGATGTCCTCTAGGTCAAATGAGTGAAGTGGCATGCACAAACAAACGCCGGTTCGTATACACGAAATTAACATAAGTTTTATCATCCGTTATGTTGACACTGAAATTTCCCACGTTTATTCTTTATCCATTTGTAACCCTCGCCCCACTTTTGTCTTTAGTGCGTATATATGAACTGACGTTTTTTTGTCCTAACCACTTCACCCCGTTGGTCTTGAGGTCATCCGGCCATTTGTATCTGACTTTGCACGTGTGACAGTCGCACGTGGGAGCCTGTTTGCTTCCTTGCTTTGCACTTTTGTATTCCAAGCGGACTGTTTGTTTTGGACTCGTATCTACTGTCGAGGCTTATACAAATTGTGAATTTCTCTTATCCTAATAGTACCGCATAGAAACCCAGCTCCGACTTTGTTTTGCCTACCCGGAGGTTCTGGCATTACGCGTCACTCGAAGATACCGTTCGACCGTTACAGTACTCGACGTCTTACGTCGTTTTGTTTGAAGTTACAATGTCAACTTTTGGAGCAATGGTGAAGGAAACAGGATCCAAGGCCGCGGAAACGATTGAAGCTGCGGAGGAAACAATTGCAATACATTTTACTTCGCGCCCCGGTTCTTGTAAGTCACTTTGTGCTTCTAGTCGTAAAGGTGGTGTAGCTATGAAAGCTTTGAGGATTGTTCAGCTCCAGGAGTACCGAGTTAAGCGGGAGGTCGAGCTCCAGCGGGCTCTCTTAGAGGCGCATAGCAAAAGTGAGTGAGCCAAAATTGAGCCAGAGGCCGAAGGGGACTCACTAGATTAACTCTTGGAACCAGTGGCCCTAAATGAACGATTAACGGGGTACGTGAAGCAATGTCAGACAGATGAAAGACCACTAAGATACGCTGATGATATCAGATGGCCATCCCCAGGGCCGAAACCGGCCATTTCCTTCACTCCAGTGTCAGCCACTATGGACCTACCAAAAGTAGAGCTATCATACTTTGATGGTAATCCGTGTCATT
>NW_008751862.1:662273-666499 GCF_000715545.1 Opisthorchis viverrini
ACAACGTATGCATTTTTAGATGCTGGGTCTGACATAACGCTAGTAAAGCGGGACCTTTTGGTGAAAAATGGGGTCAGGCTGCTACCCATGTCTATGGTTATTGATACACTGGGTGGTTCCATGGGATGCACATCGGAAGCTAATGACATCAGGCTTTTATCAATGGATGAAAGCCAGTGGATAGATATTGACAAGGCATTCGTTGTTGACAGCTTACCTATGCAAGCTGTCCCATCTATCAAAGAAGCGGCTTGCAAGTGGCCTCACCTTAAGGAAGCTGCCTTCAACGAACTGACTGAAAACGATGTAGGAATCCTTATTCGTTATGACGTATCTGAATTGCACTGGGACTTTGACCAGCGTCTGGGGGGAAAAACAGCTGTTTGCTGTAAAAAACTTACTCGGTTGGATACTTCTTGGTTCGGTGAAAAACGGGACGAAGCAGAAGGTCGTCAGTCATTGTATAACCGGGTGTAGTCAGGGCATCCAGGAGCATTTGCAGCGACTGTACAACTCGGAATTCGCAGACACTTCAGCATCGAACACTAGTCTCTCTTTAGAGGATCAAAGAGCACTGTTGATAGCGGAGACTAGTGCAGTGCGAGTAAGTGGGCATTATCAGCTACCGCTCCCATGGAAAGATAACGCACTTACCCTACCCGATAACTTCCAGGTGGCTAGAAAACGTCTAGGTAATCTGAAAACTAGACTGTGCAAGGATCGTGTTTTACACGGAAAGTACGATAAGGTGCTTCGCGCATACATGGAGAAAGGATACATTGAACGGGTGGCGGATGCCTCCACATTGTCATTAAATTCAAAGCAGTGGTATCTCCCACATCATCAGGTTATTAACCCAAAAAAGCCAGAAAAGATTCGGATCGTATCTGACTGCGCTGCCAAATGTCATGGTGTGTCCCTAAACGACCACCTGTATCAGGGCCCCGATTTAACCACAAAACTTGTAAATGTTACGCTGGGCTTTCGTTTAGAGCAAGTTGCTGTGGCAGCCGATATCGAAGAGATGTTCCTATAGGTCAAGGTTGATCCCTGTGATAGAGGTGCTCTGAAATTCCTGTGGTGAGAAGACTATGAGTTCCTTGGAGAACCTACTGAATTTCAATGGACATCTCACCCGTTTAAGCCCACCTCCTCCCCTTTCTGTGCAATGTTCGCCTTACGAAAGACCGTTGAGGACTTCGGCTCAGGCTATGCCGTCTCAACCTGCAGCGCAATAGACCACAATCTGTATGTTGATAACTGCTTAAAGTCATTTCCGGACTCTGTAACAGCCGAGTGCTTCGTTAACGAGATAAGTGCTTTGCTCTCAAAACGAGGTTTCCGCATGAGGAACCGATCTTTCAACGATCGTGAGGTATTGTCGGCCATTGATCGAACGGAACTCACGTCCGGCGTGAGAAACCTAACTACGGACCCATTGCCAATGGAGCGTGCCCTAGGGGTGCATTGGGATACGGAAGCTGGTACACTTGTAATTGCTTTTAATTTAGCGACGAAACCACCAACACGCAGAGGCGTTCTTTCCTGTATACCTTCACTGTATGATCCCCTGGGCTTTGTTTCTCCGTGATTAGTACCAGGCAAGTGTCTACTGCAATCCCTGTGCAACAGTGGACTTGGTTGGGACAAGCCGTTAAAGATATCGATCTCACTCGCTGGGATAATTGGTTGTCTAAGCTTCGTGGCCTCCATAACTTGCGATTTCCTAGGTGCATAAAGCCAAGAGAGGTTGGTGGTACTCCGCACGCCGAACTTCATGTATTTTGTGATGCATCGGAGACCGCACATAGTGTGCTGGCGTATGCCCGCTTCATGGGGGACAATGAAGTTTCTGGCTGTTCGCTTGTCTTCTCGAAGGCGCAGGTGGCCCCCCTCAAGTCCGTTTCGATACCAAGGTTGGAGTTAACAGCTGCGTGTTTGGCAGTCCGAGTAGCAGATTTGATTGTACAAAAGACTACTTCCAACGTACCGTGTTTTGGACGGACTCTATGATCGTTCTGTACTACATCCACAACCTATCTTCCAGATTTTGTACCTTTGTTACAAATCGCCTAACAGTCATTCGTGATATGTTGTCACCTACTCGGTGGAGACACGTGTCATCGGAGTACAATCCAGCTGACATTGCCTCTCGAGAGACATACGACCACTGCGGAGATGGTTAACGGGACTCAGGTTTTTACTCGAACCAGAGAGTAAATGGCCTCCACAGCCTCGATTGACGCAGCCCAATGGTGTCGAACTGAAGAGCCTCGTAGCACAAGTTAACCGACTGGAGGGAAATGATGTCATGTGCCCACTAATGTCTCGGTTCTCTTGTTGGATGAAGCTACAGAAGGTCGTGGCTTGGTTACTGCGTCACAGGCAATATCTGTTGATGAAGATGGGCAGAGCGAAGAAAGAGGCTTTACCTTCCGGTGTTGTCAGAGTATCTGAACTCCACCAAGCACGTAACTGTTTGATAAAGATGGTGCAATCTACTCATTTCGCACGAGAGCTGCAGCAGGTTAACGCTCCTGTACTGGATGCAAAGCATTTCCGCGATCGGACTCAAAATGGCAGCTTACAAAAATTGTGATGGCATTTTGTGCGTGGGGGGCAGACTTATTCACTCGAACTACAGTCAGTCAGTAAAGCATCCAGCTCTTCTTCCAAACCAACATCCTGTTACTGCCTGAATCATACGTCACTTTCATGAAGTGGAAGGACACTGTGGAGTAGCGCAGGTCTTGGCCTATATTCGACAGCGATATTGGATTATCAATGGGACCGGTGCCGTCAAACTAGTGATTAGTGCGTGCTCTTTATGCAGACGCCGGTCCGCACAGCTCGGTACACAAACGGTGGCTCCATTACCGGCAGCAGGGTAGAGGGGGGGTGGTGCCCCTCCGAGTGCGCGGAAGTGGACTACTTTGAACCTTTTAAAACCAAACGCGGCCGTTCACAGGAAAAACGCTACTGCTGTATCTTTAGCTGTCTGAAGACTAGAGCCGTCCATTTGGAAATGGCAGACAACCTGTCGACAGATTCATTCCTACAATGTTTGATGCGCTTTGTTGGTAGACGTGACAAGCCCACCGATATCTACAGCGATAATGGCACAAACTTTGTTGGCGCACCGATGGAATTTCGGGATGATATAAAGCTCTGGAGTCCGAGCAAAATTTCAGACCGGCTTTTGACCATGGATATACAGTGGAACTTCAATCCACCAGCAACTAGCCATCGTGGTGGTGTGTGGGAGCGTGTAATCAGGTCGGTACGACGTATACTTTTATGTCTATGTAAGGAACGATGTTTGACCGACGAACAACTGAACACGCTTCTTATACAGGCCGAACGGATTCTCAATAATCGGCCTATAGTCCCGCTATCATCAGACAGCAACGATTTGGAGCCGCTTACTTCAAACAGTTTGTTGCTGATGCAGCGCTGTCCTGCGGTACCCGGTTGCGACGGTTTGGCTTTGCGATATCATTGCCGGTTGGAAACAGGTCAGTTATCTCGCTGGCATACTCTGGCGTCGTTGGATAAGGGAATGTCTGCCAACGTCGCAGATGCGTACCAAGTCGCTCAGAGCACCTCAAGAATTGAAATGAGGGGACTTGGTTCTGGTTTCTGGTGAGGACCTGCTTCGTGAGAAATGGCCACTAGGGGTAGTAGATAGTTGTGAGGCGAGCCCAGATGGCTTAGTAAGAACCCTGCATGTTAGAACGTCAGACGGCGTTCTTAAAAGAGACATTAATAATAATAATAATGTTTATTACAAAGTTGTGTGTGGCATACCGTTTGGCATGATTATAGTTTTACAGTCAGAATGGAACATGACTGAGGGATTTGTGGGGGTGCGGATTGCACAAAAAGAGGACAATGTCACAAACAGTGGGGAACACCCGATGGTATGGGCATAATAGGTTATTTCCCAACTTGTTGGGAAAAATCGGCATGAGGTTCGACCAGATCAAAGTCAGTCAGGTGGCATGAACTAAAACTGAAAACCATTGCTGGCCATGAGTGACCTTGGGTGGTCAGGTAAACGGCCGGAGTCACAACGAGCAAAAGTGGAGATGGAGATGGGATAATTCAAATTGAGAGCACATGACAAGTTTTGTCTCAAAAATGTGGTTTAATCTGAAAGCAAGCAGACTCACTGGTTGCACTGTTGTAGGGATGTCAGGTGCAGGGGAATAGGTTGGATGGGGACA
>NW_008751862.1:668102-680128 GCF_000715545.1 Opisthorchis viverrini
CATGTGTGCTATGTTTGAGTGATGAAGTGGACTAGGGTTAGTGTGACCCCACTAAGACGAGAGCGGCAACATCTTGCACGTCGACGTTAGCCGTAAGCCTCACAGGTACACTCAGGCCACCCCATGCATGAACGGTTTTTTATATTCTTTTTTAGAACAAACGGGAGGACAGCTGTCGTCCGCTTGTTTTTCTTGGTGTTGTGGGAAAGTGACAACGGAAGAAAACATATGTATGTCTGGATGGTTGGGCGGTGGGGCCAAACGAGTATTTCATTCGCAGCGCATCTTCAGGCCCACCATTTGATATGTGTTGCGCGTATTCAGTAGTGGTGCACCAGTGCTATGTGTATGTCTGGATGGTTGGGCGGTGGGGCCAAACGAGTATTTCATTCGCAGCGCATCTTCAGGCCCACCATTTGATATGTGTGCGCTGCGCGTATTCAGGGGATGCGGAATGGTTCGGAACAGCGTGAGGCTTTAGTTTGGCTGAGGTTATTCAAATCCTGCCAAAGCAAAGCACCAGACATTAAATAGAGCTGACAGAGTTACTCAGGGATGGGACCAGGCTTGAAAAACTAGGAATAATTGGGCTGATAACAAAAGCTTAAGGTCGGAGGAGGGATATGTAACCAGGTCAGTGGAGACGGGCCTGAGGGAGATGCAAGCTGACTGTTTAATATCACCGAGTTTGTTGAAAAGGCTGAGGCAGTTTGTGGACAAGCATTTTAACACCGTCTGTGCTGCCTCCGAGGGTGAGGAGCCTTAAGTTGAGTGACCGGGGTGGTTAGCAGACTTAATAGTTGTGCGCCGGGTTTGAGTCCAAGGCTCCAAAGGGGCCTCTGGGACGATGTCTTCTGCTTCCTGTATTCGTGGTTTCTGTTGGTGCTTTTCGCTTGCGAGGTTTTTTCGTTTTGTAGGAGCCCAGTTTGCTCGGGCCTTTTGGCTTTAGGAGACGTGGTTTTTACCTTGTGGGTGAAACTTTCGACCGTTGATTTTTGTAGCTCTTTCAACCCCCCTTTTCGGCAAGTAGATTTCCTGGTGATCAAATATTTGCGGCAAACTTTCGCCTTCCTGGATTCTTGGGTGTTTTTATGTGCGGTTCGACCGGTAAAGTGTCTCTGTGAGACCATGGACGCTGGGTGGCGGCACCAAGAAGTAATACTTTTGGTGGCGCTCCTGGTGGCGCTCCCAAGAGTCTCGTTTACGCGGAGGACTGCAAATTGGAGCCAGCCAGCTGTTTTCTAATCTGGGGAATCTTATGTAGCTTGTTTGACTGCGGTCGCGTTTCTTTCGTATTTGTGTGAACACACGGCGATCAGCGTAAAACTTACGAGGGATTTTTCGGTTGGCTGTAGCAATGTTCATGGCTTTGGTTGTCGGAGTCCTGGGCGACGGTTGTGTACACTAGCAGGAAGGCCGCTTTTGACGGAGAGGAGTTGAAGGTTGGCTTCGCTGCTTGTCTCCACAAATCTGACTCAGTCCAGTTCAGAGGCTGTGGCTTTGTTGAGGAGTGCATGGCTGCAACTGTGTCGCCTGCTACGGAGATAGGTGCCGGCAGCTTCACGTTTTTTGGGTGCTGTTTGCATGTGGGGTTTGCCTCCTTCAGGGCATCGCTGCCTTGGTGGGCGGAAGGCCTGTGGTGGTCGAATAAACACTGCTGTCCGGAGACACAGCTGGTTTCGTCGGCCTGCTTTCGGGAGCACAAGGGACTATGACCACAATCGGCTTGACCATTAGTTTGGGGTTGGCTGAACTGGTGCCAAGCGGAAGCCTGTTTTGTGCCTCTACCCCTGACCTGCTGTGGCCAAGCTTTCGCGCGTCTAGAGGGCGATCCTCAGATAAACGCCTGATCATTGGGCTGACCTTTTGAATGCTGCCAGCCTGGTTCAGGATCTTCTGTAAGGTAGATGGGAAGGAAAGAGTGACTAGAAGCCCAAGAGTTGGCTTGCTTCCCTTCTGGCGTAACCACTCTGCGTGAGATGATTGATCAGGCTTGGTGAGGACACTGCTAAGGATCGATTGTGCCAGCTTCGCTGATGTAATTTTCCCGGAGAATGACCTCCAGATTATCAATCTGTTCTCTCTTAAGTGCCTGTCCGCTGGAGACGCTGTGGCAGTCTTTATAGCCGTGTCGGAGAGTTGTATGACTTTCTTTGCAGCCAGAGTACCCGGTATGGTTACTGCGAGGTACTCGTTCAGCGAAGAAAGTTCCTTATCAACTTTCGTCTAAGTCACTGCATTCTGTATGTCTGAATCCTCCAGCGCCTTTGAAAGAAGCTCCAATTTTGCGTCGAGTATCCCGATCAAAGCGGAACACTCACATCGGTCTTTCTGATTCTGCAGTGGGGATTGAGTACCGCTTTTGGGGCTCTCCTCTTGGCTGAGGTATGCATTGCACCCTTAACGTGGAGGCAGCTGGCGCAGACAAACGGGTCAGGAGATTTAGCTGATCGGCTTATATGGTCGTCCTGTAAACCCCTGCATTTGAAGTGCCACCAGGCCTTTCAGGTGTGGCATTGCATACCGCGTTTTACGTTCGACGGGCAGCCATTTCGCCCACATCTGTTGTGGTCTATCAATGGCTGCAGAGGGCAATCGGCATAAATTGATGTTGTGTTTACGATTAGATGTAAAATAGGAAGTTCGCGCATATTATCAAGGGTTATCCCTCAGATGTTTTGTTAGAGTAATAAAATTCATCAATGACTCGTGCGTACTCTGTGAATAGGTTGAGCAACGAAAAAATTCTTTCACAAATTTGCACGAGAGAAAAACAAAACCGATTTCCAACGTACCACGAGACAAACGTGTTAACGCCAGCGCACGTTGAACGCATCCGGATTCTCACGTCTGAACGGGCGAACCAGCCCAAAGCAAAAAATGCTAACCACAGACAAATCGCAAATCCCGCCTTAAAATATATTTTACATTTGAACTAAACAGGCTCGCTGGTGCCGCTTTTGCAGGAAAGTCATGTGGAAAGCATACTTTCAATGGGGAGGCAGTGCTAATGCACCGGCCCGAACGAACGGCTCAAATATTGCTGTTAAACTTGTAGAGGGAGAGAACGGAAATAGAATCGGAAGAATTTGACAGTTAAAACCAAACAAATCTTTAGTGATAGATTGAACCCACTCCAGGGGTGGTTTGGGCCGGGTGAAATATTTGTTTACAGTTGCAATTGGACGTTCAAGTTGGCGAGAAATGACGGTTAAGTGTAGGGGGGAAATATTCGCGGGAGTGTCATCAGACTGGGCACTGACGTACCGTCGCTGAATTGGCTTGATAATGCCGATTATTCCCAAGTAGTGGGTGGCATAACGTCACTCATGCCTGCAGTCAAAATAAGGCATGACTAGGGTTTCGCGGGTACTGGAGTTTGCGCGAAAATTAGACAATCATAAACAGCACACTAAACGGGCATGGGAACGGAAACACAGTTACTAAGTGTTTATCTGATTTTGAGGAAACATCAAGTTGATACAAGATCAGATCCGTAGGATTTGGAGGTGGTGGAAAATTGCAGAACGGGGTAAGGCGAAAAAGAAGTATATTTTGTGGCACATGTTGAGAAAACCTCAAATTGCAAAAACTGAGCAACCAGCACAATAAATCTGATGCAGGAACAGGGTTGCTGCGGTCCGGCCAGTCAATTTGAACTGAAGCCTTGAACCGCCAATGGAACCTTTTTGGCCTTGAACTTTCGGGCTTATGGTCAGGGGCAAAAAAGCGTTAATAAAGATGATGAAATAGAAAAATCAGCAATACGCATAAATACTGGCAGGAACCTCAAATTCATGGGATACAGTGAAACTCTAGAGACACGCTAGTGGTACTGTTGGAGTGGAAGGGGGTCCAAATGTCCAATAACGGCAGGTAGTTGCTGCTAACGCTAAAGACGGGTCGCGAACTGCACAGAAGATGGGCAATGAAGATAGAATGAAAATTGGCGAGATGCTTACGCGCGAACAGAAAGTTCGTCAGATTGGAGTAACCGTTTTTCTGAGGTGGATGGGGCTAGGTGAAGGGTTTGTTCGATGCTGCCGGTAGAAGAATGAGTGAGCCGAGAGCCATTTTCAAAAGTAGGAGGTGAATAGTTGCGAGAGTGCCGTCAGACGGAATATGGCAATGCCATGCGATCATTGCACTGACTTACCTCAGTTTATGGACAGTCCCATAACGGTCGCCAAGGTTGCTTCAATCGGACGGGGGATACGCATTGTTATGGCAGCTGAATCTGAGCAAAGTGAAGAGATTGACACAGATGAAGTCAGGCGGGTGCAGGGTCGAGGATGATTTCTAATCAGTGGGAAGACCATGTGAGCGTAGACCGAAGTAAGCCACATTGAATGGATACCGGCTGGTCGACTACAGCCGAAGCTAGAAGCTTGGGAAGAAGGAGGGAGAGCAGAAGTGAGAGCAGAAAAGTCTGGCGAGTGCCAAGACGTATCAAATAAAACGGTGTACAATACAAAAAATCTAAAATGGGATGACGGCAAGCCAAATGAACCCATGAAAGGGTGTATTTTTGGCTGATCTGGAGACCAAGTACTAGCTAGGCCAAGGGAGGTGGGATGGTAAGGAATTAGCCGCAGAGGATGCTTGCGGGGAGTCTAGCCGGTGGACTAGTTGGAACGGCAGATTATATGGTGAAATTACACGCCGGCAGTTTTAAGCTCAGCAAGGAAATTTAATCATAGTGTCTCCGTTGTGCACTGAGGTCGTTATTGCAAACAAGGATGGTAGACAGATAACAAGCCTTTGGGCAACAGCTTCTGAGATAATGGGTAAGAAGCGTAATTTAACTGGGCTTTACTACATTAACCTAGCAGAGAGATAATATTATGGGCCGCCAGTCGCAGTGTCACTGCAGTCAGTTCCGAAAAAGGAACTGTACACGGAAAAAGTAGTCATTAGGGGGCAGCTGTGACCGCTGGTAATCAGGAAGTAATAAGGAATTTACGTTTTATGCGTATGATTGCTTCACAGAACAAGGGGGAAGAACGTAAGTGTTATGTACGGACGATGGAGTGAACTTGGTCTGTGCAACGCAGGTGGCAATTCATTGCACGCCGATATTAGCCATGAGCCTCACACACTGTCCTCAGGCTCTCCCGTGCGATTAAGTATGTACAGTGTAAATCAAACGAGTGAAGAGCTGGTGTTCGCTGGTATTCCATGGTTTTGCCGGACGAGTGACAAGTGAGACCCTGGACAAGTCCAAAACCAGTAGGTACAGACAGACAAAAACGGCGCTGTTTTACGCAGTTTCTGAATTGAAGACCAAGCTTGGAACCAGCCATGAGCGGTGCACCCTTGCTACCAAATGGGTGGTGAGTATACGAACGCACCATCCTGCAACGTAACGGGGTGATTCTTCCTGCATGGTGCAGCCCCCCACCACACGAGGTTTTCATCCCTCGTGCGTGCTAAATGATCTGCAGGGTTACAAGTCACAAACAAACATCATCGCGGTCAATGTATTAATGAAGCGCTCCAATTACCAGATATTTATTGCGGTCAGAGGAAAGCCAGGCAAGAAAAACTGCTCAGTCATTTTGAACGAGCAAACAGGTACCAAGAGGCAAGTCGCTGAGCAAAATAAAGCAGCAGTTACCCTTTGGGCTATGGAAGTAGAATCGGTGTGTTCGAAAATTGCGTACTGTGGCCAAACGACGACGAAGAGTCGGTGTGAATCGCCAGGTTAAGTAGAGACACACCAGTGTTGTGTGTACTTGTGAATGAGTGGGCTGTGGATTCAAACGAGTTTTTCATTCATTGCGCATCTTCAGGCCCACTATTCGATGTGCGTGCACTGCACGTGGTCAGAGGATGCAAAATGGTTCCAAAGAGTGGGACATACAAGACCTCTGTTGAATCTGGTCAATCAAGCACCAGACATCAAATAAAGCTGACAGAGATTCTCAGGAATGGAAACAAGCTGGGAAGAACAAGGAACGAGCTAGCTGGGCACCGATGCTTGAGTCCGCAGCTAGGGGAATACAACGAGGACAGTACAGGTGGGCATGAAAACAAATAAGATGGCAGGCGCTGGACACTAGGCATCACAACTACGCTTTGGAAAGCAGGTGCAGATGTAGGTGCATGAAGCGACCATCTAGATAAGATAAAGATCAGATGGTGATTTATGAACAAGAACTCTTGGGACAGTCCCGGAACGGACGTCAATGTTACGGCATTTGAACAGGGCATGTGCATTCTTGTGGTCGCTGAATTAGGGTTAGACCAGGGATTCGACGCCTATGGAGTCACGTCCACATATAGTCATAGGTATGATTTGGTTGGGAGCAGAAACCAACCAAGATGAATAGACGACGGCCATATGGAGCGCTTTCTGCAGCTACTACGAAGGATAAGCAGGAAATGGGATGAAATCAGTAGCATGTCGTGAATGCCTGGAGGTATCAGATAAAACGGTATCCAATAGAAGAAACAATCTATCTGGGAATGGAATGAAGCTAAATTAACCTACGAAAAGATGGATTTTTTTGTTGGATGACCTACAAACCAAGTGGCAGCTGAGGTTGCCGACGTAGTATGAGGATACAATAAATCACCTTTGGCGTATTTCTGCCTGGTGGGTATGCAGTATATTCAGACAGTGGCACAAGTAACTGCCATTGATGGTAAGAGTTGTGTCTGACTTTCAGTCGATCAGAAGACGAAATTTTG
Source organism: Opisthorchis viverrini (assembly GCF_000715545.1). Lineage (NCBI taxonomy): Eukaryota > Metazoa > Platyhelminthes > Trematoda > Opisthorchiida > Opisthorchiidae > Opisthorchis > Opisthorchis viverrini. The sequence goes on from NW_008751862.1 coordinate 674,796, forward strand.
GAAAGGTGGGAACGCAGCTACTGGGATAGCGGACAGAGATGCTAGCCGTTAAACTAGTTAATGCGGGCACTGACAGGATGAGTAAGACAGGGAGCTGTAGTATTTTTAGCTCAGGTAAAGAATCCGATCAGATTGTCATAGGCGGTGGTGTTGTGCAGAGAAACAGCACATAGATAATTACTGGTTGAGAAATAGCTTCTGGAATAATGGATAAGAACCGCAGTTTCACTGCAAGCTACAATGTGAACTGAACAGTTCAAGAGTATGGTTCGCCTGTCACCGAGCCAATGCTGTCAACTCCAAGCAACGAATGGTGCACTGAAAAGAACAATTAACTGTGCGATGAGTTCTTAGCAGGTCTTCCACTGTAATCTGTAGGGAAGTTTGGAAGGAAATAGTGGTACAGATTTGGAAGATCTTTTCAATTGCAACCACTCTGTGTGAGGAAGATCGTGCTGAGCTTTTGTCAAAACACCAAAGGCAGCCAGTTTTGTTGGTGAGATGCTTTTGGAAGACAGATTTATTTCCTGAGCGCGCCTTTCCAAGAGTGCTGCCATGGCACTCTTGACTTCAGCTTCAGAGAAGTTCTTCACAGCAAATGAACCCAGGACGAACAAGCGCTAGAAATTCACTTAAAGGGGACATTTTAAGGGCTTCTTTCGTTCAGACCTCCACGGTCTTCATGTTTGCATCCTAAAACGCTGTCGACAGAAACGTCAGTTTCCTCTCACGGAGCCCGATTTGAGGAAGACTTTCAACCTTTCTTCCAATTTAGATGTGTGAATTTGTTTTTGTTTGGATTCTTGTTGTCAACGAGAGACATCTCTGGGATGGTGTAGCTGGTGCAGACAAGTACACCCGAAGAGTTGCTCAGTCGGTCTACAACGTCGTACTGCAGATAAATACACCTAAGTATAACAGTGTCAATAAAAGTTGACATAGCTTCCTACGTTTTGTATCAGGCAGACCCCATTTCGCGGCCAGTTTCTATGGCCCGCCGATAGTTTTGGTGGAGAAGAGCATGTTGTAATCTGTCTCATGCTTGTGAATGTACAGAGCGAAGTGTGGAAACCGATAAATAGCGCTCCACCCGTAATCCACATCGGTTTGCCAAAACTCAAACCGAATGATACGGATTAACACTGTGAAATGGTGAGGCAGCGAAATATTTCAATAATGAATTTGCACGAGTAGAATAGTGGCCAATTCCGAACTTGAAGCTTATTGCGCATTTGATTCATTGAATCAACCATTAGACTAGAATTCTCTGTTCGTCATTCAGCAACGCGTCCCAGCCATCAGCGATGTCAGATGTGTCGTGGAGACCTGATCAACCTCGACCAATTGGTAGCGGCTCTGAACATTCAGGGATCTGATTGGCTTCCTGTCGAATGGATTTTTCATGCTAGAGCCGGGCTGCCATTAGTCGATGATTAGACAGGTCTACCCCGCGTTCGGTCCCTGCAAGTTCCACCACCGCTCATATTGGAGATTGTTTCATCGCACTGGCCACAGCATTTTATGTCCTCCGGAGTAGAAAAGTCGGGCGGCATATAAAATCTCCTGTGGTTGTTCCCGTAACACCACACGCTTGCGGCTGGCCCATCTCTTCTTACACTTCCACGTATCCCGCCGTTTACCCTATGATGCCCTACTTTGAATATGCCTCAGCTCCCTGTACTATGACAGGCCGATCTATTCACCGTGCTTCATGCCCTGCTGCAGTTCGCCTGCGACTTCAGTAGCAACTCCAAACATTTCGAAGATTCTCAAACCCCGAAAGCTGACCTACTTAGCTGCCTCTGATGTTCGCATACTGAAGCAAGCGAGCAAACAGGTGGCTCTTTCTCGTACGTTAGACTCCCTCTGTTGATTTTGTCAGAAACAAGGACACAGGACGCAAGTACTGTGATCGAATTGACTGCCTCCTCACTCTCTTACACTTTGTGGGTGCGAAGTGCATACCAAAGGACGGGATGACTTTGGTCAGTTCATCCAAGAATACTTGCGCCTTCTCTTCCTCTTCGAACATGAGAACGATGTCGTCTGCATATTCCAGGTCGACAAGGTTTTTTTCACTGGCTATTTGAACACCAGGGTTTTGGAGACCCTCCAGCTTTCGTCTCATTATTTCATCGATCACAAAGTTGAAAAGGAATGGAGAGAGTGGGCATCCCTGATGGACACCGCTTTGTGTGCGGAAGCTTTTGGAGAGCTCTCCGTACACTCTCACACGTCCGGAAGTCTGAGAATACAAAGAACGTATTATGTTTACAAACTTCCGGGGCATTCCTTGGTGGGCAAGCGTCTCGATAAGAACAGACCGATCAACCGAGTCGAATGCGCCTCGGATATCCAGGAATACTAGAATTGTGGGTCGTTTATACGTATGGCGTTGTTCTAGCACCTGACGCAGTGTGAAGATTTGGTCAACACAACCCCTACCAGGCCGGAATCCCGCTTGCTGCTCTCGGGTCAGTATCTCACGAGCCACAAGGCGACAAACAATTGACGCGAACAGTCTCGTTACAACCGGGGTGAGGCTGATCCCCCTGTGGTTACCACACTCACTACGCGCCCCTTTTTTGAAAATGGGCACTATCACCGATTATCCCCAGTTGTCTGGGACAGACTCCTTTTCCCGAATGCAGGCAAACGGAGTTTATTTGTGTATGTGCAATTCATGGCTGTACGTGGGCTGGGCTACTACCAGCGCGCCCACACCTAGACAGGAGGACGATTAGGGTCCTCAACCAAAGCCTTTGGCTCAAAAGCCTAACCGCAAGGCAGCGGTGTCTGGCGGGAAAGTCGCCTTATGTTCCAACCCCCAACCTGAAGGGCCAGGAGACTGTGTTCGTCAGACCTCTAACCATTGACCAACCTGGTGTGAGAGACTCTGTGAGTGTCGCGGGACACTCCTCAGTATAGCTCAGTGGATCGCTGAGGTGCGCAAACCGTCACACCACGGCAAGGTCTAGTCTCTTCGTGACGGAGGCAGCAATATGAGTGTTGACATGGTGTTGACCACCGTACAAAGACAAGTTTTATCTAATAATATTGAAAGTCAGAGTGAAAAGGGAAAAATAGTGGGTGAGGCAGTGGACTTGGTGTTGTTCCATCACGGGCATCCTGATGTACCTACATCTTCAAGCTTTCAACCTAACAATCTGGGAAGAAACTGACAACACCAATGCTACTTATATCGATCGTGCCATGTCTTCAGCCAAGCGCAGAACCCGCTTTGTGTGCGGAAGCTTTTGGAGAGCTCTCCGTACACTCTCACACGTCCGGAAGTCTGAGAATACAAAGAACGTATTATGTTTACAAACTTCCGGGGCATTCCTTGGTGGGCAAGCGTCTCGATAAGAACAGACCGATCAACCGAGTCGAATGCGCCTCGGATATCCAGGAATACTAGAATTGTGGGTCGTTTATACGTATGGCGTTGTTCTAGCACCTGACGCAGTGTGAAGATTTGGTCAACACAACCCCTACCAGGCCGGAATCCCGCTTGCTGCTCTCGGGTCAGTATCTCACGAGCCACAAGGCGACAAACAATTGACGCGAACAGTCTCGTTACAACCGGGGTGAGGCTGATCCCCCTGTGGTTACCACACTCACTACGCGCCCCTTTTTTGAAAATGGGCACTATCACCGATTATCCCCAGTTGTCTGGGACAGACTCCTTTTCCCGAATGCAGGCAAACGGAGTTTATTTGTGTATGTGCAATTCATGGCTGTACGTGGGCTGGGCTACTACCAGCGCGCCCACACCTAGACAGGAGGACGATTAGGGTCCTCAACCAAAGCCTTTGGCTCAAAAGCCTAACCGCAAGGCAGCGGTGTCTGGCGGGAAAGTCGCCTTATGTTCCAACCCCCAACCTGAAGGGCCAGGAGACTGTGTTCGTCAGACCTCTAACCATTGACCAACCTGGTGTGAGAGACTCTGTGAGTGTCGCGGGACACTCCTCAGTATAGCTCAGTGGATCGCTGAGGTGCGCAAACCGTCACACCACGGCAAGGTCTAGTCTCTTCGTGACGGAGGCAGCAATATGAGTGTTGACATGGTGTTGACCACCGTACAAAGACAAGTTTTATCTAATAATATTGAAAGTCAGAGTGAAAAGGGAAAAATAGTGGGTGAGGCAGTGGACTTGGTGTTGTTCCATCACGGGCATCCTGATGTACCTACATCTTCAAGCTTTCAACCTAACAATCTGGGAAGAAACTGACAACACCAATGCTACTTATATCGATCGTGCCATGTCTTCAGCCAAGCGCAGAACAGGTCACGGTGACCCTATCCTCGAAGGCAAACCATACCAACAACACCAAAATTCTTAGTAATCTCTGTCACACCCTTCTGTCAGGTATTTGTTGTTCCCTTCGCGGCTTGCGCTGTTCTGGAAGAGGTACAGAGAACAACATTCGTCTTGGTAGATGGTATTTTGCCATGTAGGCAGCGAAGCATCAGTGCCAACACTGATGTTGCTGTCTTTGATGATGATGATGATGATGTTTTGGCATGCGCAGCATATGACTAAGCCACCATAGTCGGTGTTTCTGGATGTCTTCCCCGACTGAAGTACCTCCTGCACAACCAAGTACCCGTTTTCTAATTACCTTGTAATCAATCCGTTGACGACACCCGACACCAGCAACGCGTCTAAGGCGTCAGTGGCTAAAAAAACTGAAAGCACCTCACACCGACTGTTTTGCAGAGGTTATGTTTCGCAACCATTTACTGTGGCCTGGTATACGAGATACGCTTTTGTGACGTCACAAGCGACGCAAATTAACAGACGTGATTCGTGCCTTTGGAATTCGTGCACCGACTTAATAAGACAAACTTCCGTCGGAACTAATACAACTACCGAGGCATGTAAAATTCCCAACGTTCTCCACCGCCTCTTCTTGAATTGTAAGGGATATATTCAGAGACTGCACGTTCCCAAACAGGACTTTGCACTTTAAAGTACAAGACGCATGCCGAAAGATAGTATGACGATGGTCAGTTTACTCAACAGGGCTTGTGTTTGACCTTTGTCTTCAAAGATGAGTACAATCCCCTCTGTGTACTCTAGATCGACAACGTTCTCACTAACAAGGATTTCAACAACGCGGTTTCAGAGGTCTCACGGCGTTTGCCTCGATATTTACCGACGATAAAACTGAACACGAAGGGGGATGCACATACTTGCAGAAATCATCATCATCATCGACAGCATGACATCAATGTTCAACACCGATGCTTCACTGCCGTACAACCATGACTTATTTGAAAGCCTTATTGTGAAGAAAAGAATAAAGATGGATGGGGGAGGGACTTAGTG